>NC_091218.1:15876549-15894049 GCF_040958095.1 Procambarus clarkii | reverse complement strand
TGAATACTTCTATTATTATTAATAATCTTTTCTCCCAATAGCAACAATAAGAAAAAAAATTAACAACAAATTAAAAATAAATAACAAGTTGTGCATGGCGACATGTGTCAACGAGCGACGACAGTTGCCAATCGTCACATTTTGCTGTATAATAACGTAGCGTGTTGCCATAATCCGATTAGCGTGTAAGGCACCAGAATTAATTAATTGGATATTGATGAGGGTTTATAACCGAGCACCGGAACCACCAAAAGGCCGACTTGGTACCTCCAATTTACCCCTAACTTGCACCGTTCAAATTGGGAGATAATTGGGTAAGAAGACTGCCATAATTGTTGCCAGATTCTCCTTATTTAATATTATTTCATTATTTTTAATACACAAATATCACATTTTTGGTCATAAAAACTGATTTTAATTTCCTTCGTTTCGTGCCACGATGCCAATTTTCTCATGAAGATTTAGTTATGACATTTATTTGGGATTTCGATCAATTATTGTTTGAAAATTTAAACAGCTGAACGACCAGTAGAAAATGCCTGTATGAGAATTATCATGAGTTAATCAACATCACAACGATGTTATGGTGTATTAATTCGTGCATTTTGGACATGCTTTTCGTCTAAAATCACATATACGAAATGGATTACTTATTTTAATGATGAAATTAACTTTTAATTTTCAACAAATCTTACGAAATTTTCAAATTTCAAAATGTAACGGCTTTGTTGGTATTCCAGATGCACGATGATCGTCTTCAATAACTTGCTTTCATTCGGTTGACAAAATTGTTCAATTGATAGACATTTTTTTATGTGCTTCACAGATTAAATTAATCGGGGGATATAGATATATACCCGATTGGTCAACAGATAAAGGTAATTGGGGGATATAGATATATATCCGATTGGTCAACAGATAAAGGCGATTGGTTGACTTAATACTGTTTGGATGACAGATCAAACTGTTGATTTGAGAGAGAAAATAATTTGGTTGACATAATATTGATGAGCCACAATAACGTGGCTGAAGATATGATGACCAAACTATACATCAGAAGATGAGGAGACGACGTCGACGTTTCGGTCCGTCCTCGACCATTGTCAAGTGAAACGTCGACATCGTTTCTTCCACTTTCTGATGTGAGGTTTGGGTCATGACATCTTCAGCTACGCTATGGTCCGCCCTGGACCATTACGTGACTAATATCGACCACTAACGGGATCAATCATTAATAATATATATTTATTTATCATGTCGTGTGATGATGATGTCACTCAATGACATCACCACTGCGAGGCTCTCTCTCTGCTGGACAATGAGCCATTATTATATATATATATATATATATATATATATATATATATATATATATATATATATATATATATATATATATATATATATAATTCATATGATTACTTTTATCCACAAATCAACAAAAAAATGTTACAAATCAGGTTTTGAAATATCTAATGCATAATAATTACGCATGTAATATTAACATATAATTTATAATTGTTCCAAATATTTTTTTTTAGTAATTTACCCTGATAGGTTCTAATAGCTTTTCTTAACTTCTCAAGGATCTAGTAATTCCTAGTATATATGTACCATTCGACATGGGCTTCCTCCTCCCCCCCCCCCCACTCTACTGCTCCTTAAAAGACTTAACCATTTCTTTAGGACCTTCCACTTCTCTCTCTTTTTCCTGCCCCTTTCTCCTCTCTTTCTCTCCCTCTCTCATTCCTTTGCTATCCCACTCTCCATCACTCATCAGCTTTCCCAAGGATCTTATTCTATCGTTCCCCCCCCCCACTCACTCCTACCTTGCTCTATTTTATTCTGTGGGGTTCCTTGGTCTATTCTGTGAGGTTCCTTGGTCTATTCTGTGGGGTTCCTTGGTCTATTTTATTTTGTGGGGTTCCTTGGTCTATTCTGTGGGGTCCCTTGGTCTATTTTATTCTGTGGGGTTCCTTGGTCTATTCTATTCTGTGGGGTTCCTTGCTCTATTTTATTCTGTGGGGTTCCTTGCTCTATTCTGTGGGGTTCCTTGCTCTATTCTGTGGGGTTCCTTGCTCTATTCTGTGGGGTTCCTTGCTCTATTCTGTGGGGGTTCCTTGGTCTATTTTATTCTGTGGGGTTCCTTGGTCTATTCTATTCTGTGGGGTTCCTTGCTCTATTCTGTGGGGTTCCTTGCTCTATTCTGTGCGGTTCCTTGCTCTATTTTATTCTGTGGGGTTCCTTGCTCTATTCTGTGGGGTTCCTTGCTCTATTCTGTGGGGGTTCCTTGCTCTATTCTGTGGGGTTCCTTGCTCTATTCTGTGGGGTTCCTTGCTCTATTCTGTGGGGTTCCTTGCTCTATTCTGTGGGGTTCCTTGCTCTCACTCCTTCTCTCTCCGTCTCCCCAATCCCTCCCCTTAAAGATTTTCTGTCTACCCTCATTCCTACCTTTCCTACATCTTCCCTCCCTCTCCTCCTTCCATTCCCCCCCCCTCTCACCCCATTCCCTCCCTCCCCCCCCCTCCTCTCATCTCTCGCGGTCAATTGATCATCCTTTCTGACCAGCGATTAATATTGACGATTAAAAGGTAATTGATCTTGATTGCCTGGTCCGATGAGAAGCCGTATCAATCAGGGGGGAGGAAAAGATATCGTAAGTCTTCGTTGGCTACCCACTCTCGTTAGTACGATAAGTCAAGGGGGAACACGTACGATAATAAAAAAGAAAGGTTCGATACGCACTGGCTGACTTTAGCTATCGATAGTGCGATAATTTACAAGATAGCACACGCCTATGCTGATTTACGTTATCTTAAGAACGTTATCCCCCCCTTCGGGGTGATTAGGTATCGCAGGTCTAAGTATTGGCTTCTACTATCGTAGGTACGATATCTTGTCTGCAGCGAGGAAGTGTATCAGAGCTTCTGGATTTTAGGTATTGTAAATGACAGGTGTGTGTGTCCACGTGGTATTGTAAATGACAGGTGTGTGTCCACGTGGTATTGTAAATGACAGGTGTGTGTCCACGTGGTATTGTAAATGACAGGTGTGTGTCCTCGTGGTATTGTAAATGACAGGTGTGTGTGTCCACGTGGTATTGTAAATGACAGGTGTGTGTGTGTCCACGTGGTATTGTAAATTACAGGTGTGTGTGTCCACTTGGTATTGTAAATGACAGGTGTGTGTCCACGTGGTATTGTAAATGACAGGTGTGTGTCCACGTGGTATTGTAAATGACAGGTGTGTGTGTCCACTTGGTATTGTAAATGACAGGTGTGTGTGTCCACTTGGTATTGTAAATGACAGGTGTGTGTCCTCGTGGTATTGTATATGACAGGTGTGTCCACGTGGTATTGTAAATGACAGGTGTATGTCCACGTGGTATTGTAAATGACAGGTGTGTCCAGGTGGTATTGTAAATGACAGGTGTGTGTCCTCGTGGTATTGTAAATGGCAGGTGTGTGTGTCCTCGTGGTATTGTAAATGACAGGTGTGTCCAGGTGGTATTGTAAATGACAGGCGTGTGTCTCCACGTGACCCTTGTTAGTGTACCTACTACCATGCTAAACAGCCTGCCTTGTCTATTGAGTATTTTGAATGTGGTGCTCATGTCTCCCTCTTTCTCTACCAATGGCGTGTGGTTTAATTATTTTTAGCCTTTCCTCATAACTTAATCCAGTTTTCTTGAAATACACATGAACCAAAAGCTCAAAATTTCAAGAATATTACAAAAAATATATCCATATAAAAAATTAGTTAACTGTTTCAATATTTTCACTTCGCTGTAAGAAAAAAATTATGAAGGAAATTCTCGAAATCTTTGTGTATGTGAAGACATTTTAATTCCTTCTCTAACACCCTTCTTCTTGAGGTTATCTTGAGATGATTTCGGGGCTTTAGTGTCCCCGCGGCCCGGTCCTCGACCAGGCCTTCACCCCCAGGAAGCAGCCCGTGACAGCTGACTAACACCCAGGTACCTAATTTACTGCTAGGTAACAGGGGCATAGGGTGAAAGAAACTCTGCCCATTGTTTCTCGCCGGCGCCTGGGATCGAACCCAGGACCACAGGATCATAAGTCCCGCGTGCTGTCCGCTCGGCCGACCGGCTCCCTTCCGTCTTGATCTTCCTATTCCATTTCTTCCTCTTCTGTCTATTCTTCGTCTTGCCGTTTCTTCAATTGTTCCTTATCTCCTCTTTATTTTGCCCCGCCGCTATTTCCCGTCTTCTCATCTACTTTCTCCCTTATTCATCTATTTACTTGTCTTTAATGCCTATATCCTCCTTTCCCTTCCCATTTACCCTATTCTCTTCCACCCTTCAAAATCTCCCCCCCCCCTCTGACACAAGCTCGCCCTTCCCTACCATGAGGTAAGGGAGGGCTACCTACCCGCCCTCCCCTACCTTGGGGGGTGAGGGAGGGTTACCTACCCTCCCTCACCGTAAACTCTACACACCACCCCCAAAATCCACCTTACCTCAAACCCACTTCCCCTCAAACTCTCCCTTACCCCAAACTCACCTTTTTCAAGGACCCCTTAATCAACCCAAGCCTTCCCCCTCACCCCCCAAACCTTCCCCCTCACCCCTCAAACCTTCCCCCTCACCCCCAAACCTTCCCCTCACCCCCCAAACCTTCCCCCTCACCCCCAAACCTTCCCCCTCACCCCCAAACCTTCTCCCTCACCCCCAAACCTTCCCCCTCACCCCCCAAACCTTCCCCTCACCCCCAAACTTCCCCCTTACCCCCCAAACCTCCCCCTCGCCCCCCTAACCTCCCCCCTCACCCCCCAAACCTTCCCCCTCACCCACCAAACCTTCTCCCTCACCCCCCAAACCTTCCCCCTCACCCCCCAAACCTTCCCCCTCACCCCCCAAACCTTCCCCCTCACCCCCCAAACCTTCCCCTCACCTCCAAACCTTCCCCTCACCTCCAAACCTTCCCCCTCACCCCCCAAACCTTACCCCTCACCCCCCAAACCTTCCCCCTCACCCCCCCAACCTTCCCCCTCACCCCCAAACCTTCCCCCTCACCCCCCCAAACCTTCCCCTCACCTCCCAAACCTTCCCCCTCACCCCCCAAACCTTCCCCCTCACCCCCCAAACCTTCCCCCTCACCCCCCAAACCTTCCCCCTCACCCCCCAAACCTTCCCCCTCACCCCCCCCAACCTTCCCCCTCACCCCCCAAACCTTCCCCCTCACCCCCAAACCTTCCCCCTCACCCCCCCAAACCTTCCCCTCACCCCCCAAACCTTCCCCCTCACCCCCCAAACCTTCCCCCTCACCCCCCAAACCTTCCCCCTCACCCCCCAAACCTTCCCCCTCACCCACCAAACCTTCCCCCCCCCTCACCCCCCAAACCTTCACGTCTGCGGCGTCTCTCAGCCCAAAGAGAAAGATACGCCATAAATAAAGAAGAAATGTTGTGTATGATGTAATTGGGTCCTCATTATAGGATAATGATGCCGACCGCTCTAGCTCACACGCTAATTTGCCTGGTCATTAAGTCCTGATTACCCGCCAGTTCTGCCCCCCCTCCCCCCCTCCCCTCCGCCCCCCTTCGAAAAATGACAAGATGAAAATAATTCTGTGGATGCTCCGGGCTGTTTGTGTGTGTGTGTGTGTGTGTGTGTGTGTGTGTGTGTGTGTGTGTGTGTGTGTGTGTGTGTGTGTGTGTGTGTGTGTGTTCTCCCCTAGTTGTATTCAGCTAGTTGAACTTCGGTGCTTTAGTACCGCGTCTCATCTGTCAATCAACTGGTGTATACAGATTCCTGAGCCTATTGGGCTCTATTATATCTATATTTCAAGTGCGTGAGAGTGTGTACTCATCTAGTTGTACTAGACTAGTGGTGCTTGCGGGGAGGGGGGTTGAGCTTCGACTCTTTCGTCCCGCCTCACAACTGTTAAACTTCTTGTGCACAGGTTTCTGAGTTTATTGAGCTCTGCAAAGTGTGTGTGTGTGTGTGTGTGTGTGTGTGTGTGTGTGTGTGTGTGTGTGTGTGTGTGTGTGTGTGTGTGTGTGTGTGTGTGTGTGTGTATTTACTATTTGTTTGCTATTTATGCGGAGATTGTACTCGGAGGTACGAGCTGCTATCTCTTGGACTCTGCTATCTACACTCTGCCCTCAGTGATGAATACGTCTATATATCTCTTGCTATAAGTCTATCCTTGACTCTTGCTCCAGTGGTAATCGCGTCATTCCCACGCGAGTCCACACTGGCTCTACCTCCGTCACCGACACCACTCTCTCCCTGTGGGGGGGCATCTCATTGCAATATACCCCCCCCCCACCTGATTTACATTCAACCCATCTATAGTTGTTGAGTAATCTCGCGCCCTGGGATCTCTTGTCCTGCTTGGCTCAATCACTTAACATTTCCTTCTCCTGCATTCGTCTTTCCGTTTGTCTGAGACTTTTGGGACGTCTTAACCGGTTCGGTATAACCGGGGGTTGTGTTATGTGTTTACTCCCAACCAGGGGCTAGGTTCACGAAACAGTTACGCAGGCATTTACGAACCTGTACATCTTTTCTCAATCTTTGGCGGCTTTGTTTACAAATATTAAACAGTTAATGAGCTCCGAAGCACCAGGAGGCTGTTTATAACAATAACAACAGTTGAATGGGAAGTTTTCATGCTTGTAAACTGTTTAATAAATGTAACCAAAGCCGTCAAAGATTGAGGAAAGATGTACACGTTCGTAATTACTTTGATGTTAACTAGACCACTCACTAGAAGGTGAAGGGACGACGACGTTTCGGTCCATCCTGGACCATTCACAATCGACTTGAGAATGATCCAGGACGGACCGAAACGTCGTTGTCCCTTCACCTTCTAGTGTGTGGTTTGGTCAACTTACTTTAGCCACGTTATTGTGACTCATCGCCTGAGTAAGTACTTGCGTAACACCTTCGTGAATGTGGCCCCAGGTTTTCTCTATCATATCTACTCCACCCGTTTCTCTCTAAAACACACACCCGTACATCCCCAGAATGCGGCCGTAGTAACTGGCTAACTCCCAAGTTCCTGTTTACTGCTAGGTGAACAGACACATCAGGTTTAAGAAAATGCTCATTCATATTTGCATCGGGAATCGAACCCGGGTCCTTAGCGCCACAACTCCCGAGGGTTGTCTGCTTAGCCGAAAGGCTCTATATGTATGTATGTATGTATGTATGTATGTATGTATGTATGTATGTACTTGTGTGTGTATGTATGAATGCGTTTGTGTACTCACATACTTATACTCACCTAGTTGTGCTTGGGGTCGAGCATATGCTCTTCAGCCCCGCCATTCGACGATCATTAGTTGCTCAGCAACGCACATGCGTTGCTGAGTGACACCAGCAGCAGCAGCAGCACCACCACCACCATCAGCAGCAGCAGCAACAGCAGCAGCAGCAGCAGCAGCAGCAGTAGCACCACCAGCAGCAGCAGCAGCAGCAGCACCAGCACCACCAGCAGCAGCAGCAGCAGCAGCAACAGCAGCACCAGCACCACCAGCAGCAGCAGCACCACATCCACTACCACCACCACCACCACCATCACCACCACCAGCAGCAGCAGCAGCAGCAGCAACAGCAGCACCAGCACCACCAGCAGCAGCAGCACCACATCCACTACCACCACCACCACCACCATCACCACCACCAGCACCAGCAGCAACAGCAGCAGCACCACCAGCAGCAACAGCAGCACCACCAGCAGCAACAGCAGTACCACCAGCAGCAACAGCAGCAACAGCAGTACCACCAGCAGCAACAGCAGCAACAGCAGCAACAGCAGCACCACCAGCAGCAACAGCAGCACCACCACCAGCAGCAGCAACAGCAGCACCACCAGCACCAGCAAGTACCTTCAGGACCTGGATGCGAGAGACGCTCCGACGAGAGCCAGACAAGACAATCACCAAGGATATGAAAGAGACAGCAGAAGAATTGTGTAGTTCCTCCCCTTGCTATAGTGTTTCACTCCTCTCTGGGAACAGGAGTGGGCAGCTGTGTGAGGCAGGACAGGCTGAAAAAGAGACGGAGTCTACCAAGTGTGTCTACCAAGAGAGACGGAGTCTACCAACAGAGACGGAGTCTACCAAGTGTGTCTACCAACAGAAGACACACTTGGGAGTGGAGATAACTCCAGCTCTGCTCGGCAACAGTTCAATGTACAAGGGCGTGAATAAGTGGAATAGTTTAGATGGTCTCAACTATAAGTTGTTGAAGCGAACTCCATACAAAACTGTAAATGTAAATTACAACGAATTCGATACAAAACTGTAAATGTAAATATGAGAGGAGCGAAGGAAATGAGTCATTGCATTTAAGAGCCTTTGGAGGACGGGGGCCAGGAGCCTAACTCGACCCAACAAGCGCGCACTAAGTGTCAACTTACACACACACACACACACACACACACACACACACACACAGTTGATGGTTGAGAGGCGGGACCAAAGAGCCAGAGCTCAACCCCCGCAAACACAACTAGGCGAGTACACACACACACACACACACACACACACACACACATTAGAGCAAGGAGAAGTTCCAGAGATAAGAGAGAGAATAGTTAACAAGAAACCATTAGAAGAGTTTGAGATTACCAGTAGGGATGTAAGGATGTAGATTCATTCAGTCTGTCTAGGTCATCTTGTAGCCTTATACTATCGTCCTCTGCCTTAATCCTCCTCAAATTTTGCATTATCAGCTAACAGTGAAAGAAACGAGTCTATACCCTCTGGGAGATCATTTACATATATCAGAGACAGTATAGGTCCAAGGACTGAACCCTGCGGGACTCCACTGGTGACGTCTCGCCAATCGGAGACCTCACCCCTCACAGTGACTCGCTGTCTTCTGTTGCTTAGGTACTCCCTTATCCAATGGAGTACCTTTCCTTTCACTCCTTCCTGCATCTCCAACTTTTGCATTAGCCTCTTGTGTGGTACTGTGTCAAAAGCTTTCTGGCAATCCAAAAATATGCAGTCTGTCCACCCTTCTCTTTCTTGGCTGATTTTTGTTGAGTGGTCGTAGAATTCATTTAAACCTGTGAGGCAGGACTTGCCTTTCCTGAGCCCATGTTGATGCTGTGTTACAAATTTCTTTCGCTCCAGATGTTCCACTAGCTTTTTTCGCACAATCTTCTCCATCAACTTGCATGGTATGCAGGTTAGGGACACTGGCCTGTAGTTTAGTGCCTCCTGTCTATCCTGTTCCTATCCTGTTATCCTATCCTATCCTCCTGTTTCTGTCCCCTTCTTGCATATCGGGACTACATTAGCCGTCTTCCAAATTTTTGGCAGTTCCCCTGTTGCCAGTGATTTGTCATACACTATGGAGAGTGGCAGGCACAGTGCTTCTGCTCCTTCCTTTAGCATCCAAGGAAAGATTCCATTTGGGCCTATAGCCTTTGTCACATCCCACTCTAGCAAAAGCTTTCTTACATCCCTACAGGTAATCTCAAACTCCTCTTGTGGGTCCTTGTTAACTATTCCCTCTCTTATCTCTGGAACTTCTCCTTGCTCTAATGTGAAGACCTCCTGGAATTTCTTATTCAGTTCCTCGCACACTTCCTTGTTGTTTGTAGTGAATCTGTCTGTCTCTATCCTCAATTTCTTTCTAACGTCTCTGTGGCTCATTTGGGTACTAAGTTTCCACCTGTGTCCCCATGTTCATGTCCCACCCGTACTAAAGAGTTTGTCTTTGTCCACCCTGTCAATTCCCCTGGGAATTTTGAAGGTGGTTATCATGTCTCCCCTTACTCTTCTGTTTTCCAGGGACGTGAGGGTCAGCTCCTTTAGCCTTTCTTCGTAGCACATGCCTCTCAATTCTGGGACCAGTTTGGTGGCATACCGCTGAATCTTCTCTAACTTTGTCTCGTGTTTAACCAGGTATGGACTCCAGGCTGGAGCTTCATACTCCAGTGGTCTGACATAAGTGGTATACAAGGTCCTGAACGATTCCTTACACAAGTTTCTAAAGGCAGTTCTTATGTTGGCCAACCTAGCATATGCCGCTGATGATATCCTTTTGATGTGGGCCTCTGGGGACAGGTTCGGTGTGATATCAACCCCCAGATCCTTCTCTCTATTTGACTCTTGCAGTATTTCACCTCCCAGATGGTACCTTGTGTTCAGCCTTCTGCTCCCTTCGCCTAATTTCATTACTTTACACTTTCCTGAGTTGAACTTCAGTAGCCATTTTCTAGACCATTCCTCCAATTTGTCCAGGTCGTCCTGTAGTCTCTATCTTCATCCGTCTTGATTCTTCTCATAATTTTTGCATCATCAGCAAACACTGAGAGGAATGAGTCTATACCCTCTGGAAGATCGTTCACATATATTAGAAACAGGATGGGTCCAAGTACTGAGCCCTGTGGGACTCCGCTGGTGACATCTCGCCACTCTGATGTCTCTCCCCTCACCGTTACTCGCTGTTTCCTGTTGCTTAGATACTCCCTTATCACTGGAGCACCTTACCTTTTACTCCTGCCTGTTGCTCCAACTTTTGTAACAGACTTTTATGAGGTACTGTGTCAAAGGCTTTCTGGCAGTCCAAGCAGTCTGCATTTAAACTGTGTGTGTGTGTGTGTGTGTGTGTGTGTGTGTGTGTGTGTGTGTGTGTGTGTGTGTGTGTGTGTGTGTGTGTGTGTGTGTGTGTGCGCGCGCGTGTGCGTGTGCACTCACCTATTTGTTGTGCTTGCGGGGGTTGAGCTCTGGCTCTTTGGTCCCGCCTCTCAACTGTCAATCAACTGGTGTACAGGTTCCTGAGCCTACTGGGCTCTATCATATCTACATTTGAAACTGTGTATGGAGTCAGCCTCCACCACATCACTTCCTAATACATTCCATTTGTCAACCACTCTGACACTAAAACAGTACTTTCTAATATCTCTGCGGCTCATTTGGGCACTCAATTTCCACCTGTGTCCCCTAGTGCGTGTGCCCCTTGTGTTAAATAGCCTGTCTTTATCTGCCCTATCAATTCCTCTGAGAATCTTGTACGTGGTGATCATTTCCCCCTAACTCTTCTGTCTTCCAGCGACGTGATATTTAATTCCCGTAGTCTCTCCTCGTAGCCCATACCTCTCAGTTCGGGTACTAGTCTGGTGGCAAACCTTGAAACCTTTTCCAGTTTAGTCTTATACTTGACTAGATATGGACTCCATGCTGGGGCTGCATACTCCAGGATTGGTGTGACATAGGTGGTATACAAAGTTCTGAATTATTCCTTACACAAGTTTTTAAATGCCGTTCTTATGTTAGCCAACCTGGCATATGCTGCTGATGTTATCCTCTTGATATGGACTTCATTGGACAGGTCTGGCGCGATATCAACCCCCAAGTCTCTCTCACCGATTCTTGAAGAATTTCATATCCCAAATGATGCGTGTGTGTGTTTGGGGGGGGGGGGGGAATAGAAAAATTTGTTGATTGACAGTTGAGAGGCGGGCCCAAAGAGCCAGAGCTGAACCCCCGCACGCACAACTAGGTGAGTGCGAGTGAGTGAGTACACCCACAGTACCAGCAGTCGAGGAACGATGAAACACAACACCTGCCCCACCTTTGATGGCTCTTGACAAAAACTGATATTGATGTGTTGGGAATAAGTGAAACTAATTGGTGTGTGTGTGTGAGAGAGAGAGAGAGAGAGAGAGAGAGAGAGAGAGAGAGAGAGAGAGAGAGAGAGAGAGAGAGAGAGAGAGAGAGAGAGAGAGAGAGAGAGACAGAGAGAGACAGAGAGAGACAGAGACAGAGAGAGACAGAGACAGAGACAGAGAGAGAGAGAGAGAGAGAGAGAGAGAGAGAGAGAGAGAGAGAGAGAGAGAGAGAGAGAGACAGAGAGAGAGAGAGAGAGACAGAGACAGAGACAGAGACAGAGAGAGAGACAGAGACAGAGACAGAGACAGAGATAGAGACAGAGACAGAGACAGAGAGAGAGAGAGAGAGAGAGAGAGAGAGAGAGAGAGAGACAGAGAGAGAGAGAGAGAGAGAGAGAGAGAGAGACAGAGACAGAGAGAGAGAGAGAGAGAGAGAGAGAGAGAGAGAGACAGAGACAGAGACAGAGAGAGAGAGAGAGAGAGAGAGAGAGAGAGAGAGAGAGAGAGAGAGAGAGAGAGAGAGAGAGAGAGACAGAGACAGAGACAGAGACAGAGAGAGAGAGAGAGAGAGAGAGAGAGAGAGAGAGAGAGAGAGAGAGATAAAGAGAGAGAGAGAGAGAGAGAGAGAGAGAGAGAGAGAGAGAGAGAGAGAGAGAGAGAGAGAGAGAGAGAGAGAGAGAGAGAGAGAGAGAGAGAGACAGAGACAGAGACAGAGAAACATGATATTGCAGCCTTCAATAAAGGAAGACAAGAGAAAAGACGGATAAAAAGACGTAACAGCATGTAGCTGAATGGGAGGAGAAGAGAAGAATGGGGAGGAGGAGGAGAAAGGAAGGGGAGTGAGGGGAAAGAAAGAGGGAGGGGGGGAGGGAGAGGGTCGAAGGGAATAGGGGGGAATAGAAGAGAAATTGTGAGTAATAAAAAAAGAGAAATACAGAAGGGAAGAAATAAAACGAGGGTGCCATGGTAGAGCTGGGAGGGTGCCATGGTAGAGCTGGGAGGGTGCCATGGTAGAGCTGGGAGGGTGCCATGGTAGTGCTGGGTGCCATGGTAGAGCTGGGAGGGTGCCATGGTAGAGCTGGGTGCCATGGTAGAGCTGGGAGGGTGCCATGGTAGTGCTGGGTGCCATGGTAGAGCTGGGAGGGTGCCACGGTAGAGCTGGGAGGGTGCCATGGTAGAGCTGGGTGCCATGGTAGAGCTGGGAGGGTGCCATGGTAGAGCTGGGTGCCATGGTACAGCTGGGAGGGTGCCATGGTAGAGCTGGGAGGGTGCCATGGTAGAGCTGGGAGGGTTCCATGGTACACCTGGGAGGGTGCCACGGTACACCTGGGAGGGTGCCACGGTAGAGCTGGGAGGGTGCCATGGTACAGCTGGGAGGGTGCCATAGGGTGACGGAGTATACACCGAAGGGGGGGGTGGTGTATTTCGGTGGATATCCACTATAATAGTTTACTTTAGGCTTCATCCATCCGCCCTCGTCCCTGTAGCGTCACATTCCTACCAAAATATACCAATCCGTTGAATATGCGACGTATTAGTACAAATTTAACGCACCATAATACTGACGTTTTCTAAACACGGGCTGATATCACTGTTGATATTATCTGGTTATCTAATGGACTCACGTAAGCACACTCTTTCCCCCAGACGCAAAAAATACAGCAAAACGTAGCCAAGCCAACGAAAAACTTTCGCCCACACATTCAGACACAGCCTGAACTCGCCTAACGTCCAGAAATCCAACCTTGAATTTCCTGAAAATACGAGGGGGGGGGGGCATTTCTAGGGGGGAAGGGGAGGGGGGCGGCAAGCCACCTTGTTCTCCTTACTACCACACTTCACCACCACCACCTCCCCCACCACAACCAGGACCGTACGTGCAAAACAATAATAATTCGGCTTTATTGCTCACTATGATTAAAAAAAACACCACCGGCGATTAAACGCGATAAAAGTGAGAGAGAAACGCGGGATTTGGATCCAGTTTTGAGAATATTATAGAGGTTGTGAAGGCGAGAGGGCGAGTGGTGGTGTGTGTGTGTGTGTTGGGAGGGCAGGCAAGAGCACATTACAGGGCCCCCGGCAGCTAGGCTATCTCCTCTCTCTCACGTTAATAAGGTTTAGTCATTCTTGTTCTACAGTTGGAAGACTCATCCCTCAGCGAATCTGCTTCCTAGCACTATCTTCCCCAAAGTCGCCTCCATTAATGGTTTGCTCAGGGAGTTAAAAGCCAAAATGCGTTGCCAAACAAATTCTTGCTACGCCCTCAGGGTTCCCGCGCGTTTCTTCCCGTCGGCAGAGGGCGCCCACCTTTTTTTTTATATATAAATTCCAGCAGTAGGGGGGAGGGGGGGGGGGAGGGCAGGAAAAGGGAGAGCTTTTAGAGCCTGATTGTCAAAGGAGAATAAGCTTGCTTTTGGAACGAGCGGGGAAATGGGGCGGGTGGGTGGAGAGACGGGCGGGTTCAACAGGCACCTCGTGGTTCACTCTCGACTTAATGGCAGTCTCAGCATCAGTTGACGCAATGTACATCCGCGAGGTTATGGAGTTTCCCTGTTAGATCTAAGAGTCAGCCATTTACCAGTTGTGTTGGGGCAGCTGGGGGAGAGGGGGCTGCTGGAGGGGAGGCCTGGAGGCCCTGGAGGGGAGGCCTGGAGGGGAGGCCTGGAGGCCCTGGAGGGGAGGCCTGGAGGCCCTGGAGGGGAGGCCTGGAGGCCCTGGAGGGGAGGCCTGGAGGCCCTGGAGGGGAGGCCTGGAGGCTCTGGAGGGGAGGCCTGGAGGCTCTGGAGGGGAGGCCTGGAGGCTCTTGAGGGGAGGCCTGGAGGCTCTGGAGGGGAGGCCTGGAGGGGAGGCCTGGAGGCCCTGGAGGGGAGGCCTGGAGGCTCTGGAGGGGAGGCCTGGCCCTGGAGGGGAGGAGAGAGGAGTTGATGGAGGTCCTGTAGGCCCTGACGGAGGCCCTGACGGAGGCACTGTAGTGCAGGTCACTGTACAGTTGTTCCAGAGACTCACCCCCTGCAAAGTTGGGCGAGTCCAGGCCTAAGCGTCCGTTCTCCAACCTCATAGATAAACATTTTCACATATATTGAAAGCTATATATGTAAGTATACTTACCTTGAGGTTACCTTGAGAAGATTTCGGGGCTCAGCGTCTCCGCGGCCCGGTCGTCGACCAGGCCTCCTCACTGTTAACATTTTAACCATTCTTCTCCCCCTTCGACTTACTAAAAGATCCGTAGTATGTAGAGGTGGGACTGTTTTCATAATGGCATTATTTTTTGTTTTTAATTCGTGTTGCTCTAGTTATGTGAGCAGCTGGGCAATCCCTGTTGAAGCATTCTCTCTTATCTAATGAGCTCTTACACCATAGGGCCTCGTAGCCTGGTGGATAGCGCGCAGGACTCGTAATTCTGTGGCGCGGGTTCGATTCCCGCACGAGGCAGAAACAAATGGGCAAAGTTTCTTTCACCCTGAATGCCCCTGTTACCTAGCAGTAAATAGGTACCTGGGAGTTAGTCAGCTGTCACGGGCTGCTTCCTGGGGGTGGAGGCCTGGTCGAGGACCGGGCCGCGGGGACACTAAAGCCCCGAAATCATCTCAAGATAACCTCAAGATAACCATTCTGGGTGCAACAGTTTTAAACTTTTGGAACGTTTACCTGAACTAAGAATATCTACACACTTTTTTGGGTGATTATATTTGCGTGTTCCATTTGTTCTTCCCAATTTCCCATATTTACATTTACCCCATTTATAATATTGACAGGATTTGGGTTCTTTTTTGATGACCAGACCACACACTAGAAGGTGAAGGGACGACGACGTTTCGGTCCGTCCTGGACCATTCTCAAGTCGATTGTGATCAATCTAGATCTAGAATTACCACAGTTATCCAAGTAAGTGGGTTTACAGATCCAATGAAACATAGCTGATTTAATGAGCCATTCGCGGTTTCGCCTTAACTCGGCTTGTACTTACTTGTACTTGGACCATTCTCAAGTCGATTGTGATCAATCGACTTGAGAATGGTCCAGGACGGACCGAAACGTCGTCGTCCCTTCATCTTCTAGTGTGTGGTCTGGTCAATATACTTCAGCCACGTTATTGTGACTCCTCGTCTGCATTTGGGTTCTTGTTTTGTTTGATCTCTCTCCAGGTAGAAATGGGCCCAACCTATTTGGGTGCCATGTCCAATTTGTTTGCAAACTTTTAAGGTTCCTAAGCAAGCATTTATGAAAGTTTGTTCATTGCAGTAGTTTTTTTCCATAATTGCAATCATCTTGAAGATGATATCCTTATCACAAAGCCAGTACACAGTAATTTCTCTATCCAATTTTTCTTCAAATTGTTATCATATTGACACATTTACTCTATGGCTGCCGAACAGAGTTGGCACCGAAAAATTGGTTTATATTCAACATTCTTGAGGCATTCTGTGCATATTGGTGCTGTACAGTCCGTCCTTCTAAGGTTTCCCAAAGTCAAGAAAACGGTCACTTTAAAGTGTCCTCTCTTAACCCTCCAGAGAACCCAAAACAGAAAACGGGACAGTACGTCACTTTCGCGATTCGCTTCCATTTTCTAGTATGACACTTTTAGGCCTTATGTAAGGCATACGAGTGAAAACCGACGTTCTTTGTAGGAGGAGAGGTTGTACTGTAGCCATGGACTGTAGCCGGAGTCGGTCGGCAGAGCGGACAGCACGCTGGGCTTGTGATCCTGTGGTCCCGGGTTCGATCCCGGGCGCCGGCGAGAAACAATGGGCAGAGTTTCTTTCACCCTATACCCCTGTTACCTAGCAGTAAAATAGGTACCTGGGTGTTAGTCAGCTGTCACGGGCTGCTTCCTGGGGGTGGAGGCCTGGTCGAGGACCGGGCCGCGGGGACACTAAAAAAAAAAAAAAAAGCCCCGAAATCATGTCAAGAACCTCTCTACCCTCCATCCCAATCCTACATCCCTCCCATCTCTCCATCCCTACCCCACCATCCACACTACATCCTACCATACATTACTTCACCTGCTCCAACTTAAACTCAAGTTACGAACGTTCGAATCTAAACACTCGACCTATTCAGACCGTGAAGCCTCTGCCTCTTTGTACCTTTTCTACCCCCTTCCACCTACCTCTTCTCTCACTCCCCCTCCTCTCTCACTTTCCACACCTTACGCACCCTTTTTCGCCAATCCCGTCCCCCTCCTATCCCCCCCTCCCCTCCTACCACAATACCCCCATAATCCCCCACACCACCAACACCCCTCACTACTCCCCCCCCCCTCACCAGCCGTGGCGTATTTAAAGGGCGTATGACAGCAGCGCCACACTCCAACTAACGCATTGTGGACGGGTCGTGGCAATTAGCAAATGACTTTTCCCCGTCAGTGAGAACAGATAAAAGGTCTCGAACAGCCTTAACTACCTCCCCCCCCTCCCCTCTGTTCTTCCGCCTCCCCTCTCTCCCTCCCTCACGCCCCCCCCCCCCTCTCTCCCTCCCTCACGCCCCCCCCCCTCTCTCCCTCCCTCACGCCCCCCCCCCCCTCTCCCCTAATCTTGCATCTCACACATCCCCCTCCTTGTACCTCATGTAACTCTCCTGTAACCTCATATCCACCTGTCTTGTATCCTCTTCTGTACCCTACACCCAACCTGCCTTCCTGTACCCCCCCCCTTCCCTTCTCTACCCCCACCCACCCCTAACTTGCCCTCCCCCCTTCCGACACCCCCCTCTTGGCCCCCCCCCCTACCCCACACTTCAACAACCAGGAGTGAACTGTTAGCCTAGCGACGCCAGCTTAACAATGGACCCGTCAACTCTCTCGTTCAACCTGTTCTTTAAGGTGATTCAAGGCGGTCGTTAAGTTAATCGCTCCAGCTGCTCACAAATGAAGTCAAGCTGATCGTTCTAGCTAC
>NC_091218.1:15836549-15871549 GCF_040958095.1 Procambarus clarkii | reverse complement strand
GATTGAGTTATGAGGAAAGGCTGAGAGAACTGCACGTTACCACATTTGAGGAAAGGAGAGATAGGGAGGACGTGATAACAGTACAAGAGTCTTAAGGAGGTTGACAAGGCAGACAAACCAGCATTGTTCAAAGCTAGGAACAGGACGAGGGGTCACAGATGGAAGCTAGAGACGCAAATGAGTCACAGACACACCAGAAAGAACTTTTTCAACGTTAAAACTGTCAATAAATGGAACAGGTTCGAGGTAGAAGTCGTTGAAACTAATTTGAATTAAAATTGTAAATATAAATATGATAAAGGTGTGAAAAATGAATAATTGCACTAATCTAAGAACGCTCGGGGAGGCGGGGCTAGGAGCCTACCGCGACCCTGCAAGCACATCCAAGTGAGCATACACACACACACACACAGAGCGGGACCCAAGAGCCAGAGCTCAACCCCCGCAAGCACATCCAAGTGAGTATACACACACACAGAGCGGGACCCAAGAGCCAGAGCTCAACCCCCGCAAGCACAAGCAGGCAAGAACAGCCCGGGAGAAGCGTCACATTGTGGTGTGCTTTCCGGCAACTTGGAAGATCAGATTCGCTGTTCCAGGTAACGAGGAACAAGCTGCTGCTGGTTCCAGTTACAGGCCTATTATTTCCCACAATGTTTCGTTCGCAGCTCCAGCAATGGGTAGGGAGGGAGGAGGATCGTAGCCACCGACGAAAGCTTGTGACGATCGAGCGAGGCGCTGAACGAAGCTCACCGACACCCACGCCGTGGAGGTAAGTTTCACAGAGTGGCTCGGAACACCCTTTGAGACCCGACTCAGACGACACGCTAAGCTTAAACCCTCTTCAGAGGTGATTAAGCAAGAACCACCAGACGATTCATAATAGGGGGGGAGAGAAAATATGCCCCCCCCACCTTGCCTCACTATAACCAAAAACGGTCATAAAGGGAAGCAAGACTGGGATTCGAACGGTGTTGAGATGCTTCGAAGCAAGACGAAGCCTGCGACTCGTTGTGCAGGGGTCTCGTGTTGCCTGACCGCCCCTCCGTCCCGGTGACAAAGGGGCAATTTTCCCGTAATTCTACGCTGGATGGGGATGTTACAAAGGAGCCAGCGGTAACGGGTGGAGGCGGAGAGATCACTGTTTAGGGCTGTTAACACTCCTCCACGTGTCAGGGGGCACTTCTTTAATATGGTCCTCACGCCCCCTCCCCACCCCGGGGCTCTTTCAGCCAGCGTGTGTGTGTGTGTGTGTGTGTGTGTGTGTGTGTGTGTGTGTGTGTGTGTGTACTCACCTAATTGTGCTTGCGGGGGTTGAGCTTTCGCTCTTTGGTCCCGCCTCTCAACTGTCGATCAACTGGTGTACAGATTCCTGAGCCTACTGGGCTCTATCATATCTACATTTGAAACTGTGTATGGAGTCAGCCTCCACCACATCACTTCCTAGTGCATTCCATTTATTAACTACTCTGACACTGAAAAAATGTGTGTGTGTGTGTGTGTGTGTGTGTGTTTAATCACCTACATGTGTCTTTAGGGTCGAGCAGTAGCTCTGAGCCCCACCTTCTGAACGTCTTATAGCCCAACGTAGTAACTCAGTTAAGATTTAACATGACTTTGTAAATCTCCCATCGAATCTTTTATATTGATATAAATCAATAGAAAACGTACCTCCCTGTTATTATTCTGATCCAGTGGGAGTGAGGTTCATTTACACACGTCACTCAGTTCAGCTCCTAAGCTCAAGAAATACGTTTTGTTTAGGAAGGGGTTCCTTGGCAGAACTGCATTCTTGGGAATGCGTAGAGGGCCAGGGAAGGCTAATTGTGTTCTTGTCAAGTTGCTAAAGGTTACGGGGAGGTTGGTCAGCTCGGCACACCTGGGGCCTCGTAGCCTGGTGGATAGCGCTCAGGACTCGTAATTCTGTGGCGCGGGTTCGATTCCCGCACGAGGCAGAAACAAATGGGCAAAGTTTCTTTCACCCTGAATGCCCCTGTTACCTAGCAGTAAATAGGTACCTGGGTGTTAGTCAGCTGTCACGGGCTGCTTCCTGGGGGTGGAGGCCTGGTCGAGGACCGGGCCGCGGGGACACTAAAGCCCCGAAATCATCTCAAGATAACCTCAAGATAGCTCACGTCATTCTGCTAAGATTTGCTCTGGATTTTGGGTCATGTCTACCTGGAAGTCTTGCTCCTTTTTCGACGCAGGATTCTCTCTCTCTCTCTCTCGCCTTCACTCTGTACAAGTCTTTTCCATCCTTTTTGTATTCTTATGACCTCGTATCTTCCCGCGGTCAAGTCTTGTAGTCGTTTTTCAGATGTTAATCGAGATTACTTTCAGATTGTCGAGATTACTTTCCAAGGAATTACGGTCAGCCCTTTGTTGAAATTCGTATTTGTTTCATGTCATCAGTAAACATTTAACTGAAAGAGAAAATGTCGTGTGTGAGGTGGAAGACATTACGATACAATATAGGTGTTAATGTCGACCCTTGTGGTGCCACTCTGATGTCTTCCCTCTCACCATATAGGTGTTAATGTCGACCCTTGTGGTGCCACTCTGATGTCTTCCCTCTCACCATATAGGTGTTAGTGCCGATCCTTGTGGTGCCACTCTGACGTCTTCCCTCTCACCATATAGGTGTTAGTGCCGATCCTTGTGGTGCCACTCTGATGTCTTCCCTCTCACCATAGCTCTTTTCTTACTTCCTACAACTTCCAGACACCTCAACGTGTTTCTTTGCCTTGAATAGCAGTCTCTGAGTTGGGACAATATCAAATGCTCTCTGACAGTCGCAGAATATGCAATCCGTCCATCTCTTTGGCTCCCTACATCACGGAGCCGGTGGCTGAGCGGACAGAACACTGGACGCGTGATCCTGTGGTCCCGGAGAGAAACAATGGGCAGAGTTTCTTTCATCCTGATGCTCCTGTTATATAGCAATAAATAGGTACCTGGGAGTTAGTCAGCTGTCATGGGCTGCTTCCTGGGGGTGGAGACCTGGTCGAGGACCAGGCCGCGGGGATACTAATCCCCGAAATCATCTCAAGATAACCTCAAGATCTCAAGAAGAATCAAGATTTCTGTCGGATGTGCAAATGTACAAAATTGTCTTTCTAGCTTCGGGAATCGTCGCTTTATATTTAGAACCACGCTACTCTGTAGATGAAAAGCTTCCTGGCCCTCTTTTGTCTCTATCATCCTCGCTTTTACTCCCATAACGAAAGAACTGTTTCCTGAAGTCTCTGTAGGAACATCCTACAGAGATTGTAGGATGTTCTACATCAATCATCATCAACCACATCATTCATGTTCATCGTCATCATGACCATCACAGTCGTCTATGTCATCATTCATTATCATCACATATATAATGAAAGAATAAAAGCGAATATATTTGTAAGGAATCACTTCGCCTTACCATAATTCGGAAGTCTTCCTGAGACCAACGGAGATTTCCACCATGTTAATAATATTGCCAGTAAACAATCTCTTATATTTTGAAATATCATTCAAAACGATCACAAGATAACATATTGAAATAAAGTACATTATTATTTATGTATGAAATAAAAGCATATAAATAATATTTACATACACGGTTCCGACCGGATATCGCTTATCATGTCGTTGACTGATGTACGGAGACGTTCCACATTTGTTGTATGTTAACATTTCCTTATTCTTTATCTGATATCTTCTCAACAACACCCACTTCCACGTGACTTTGATTATATGACAAGATATTTGTTCAAATATTGAGAAATATTAACAGGTAGTGCGTAGTGCCTAGCGATATGGAAGTTATTTTGTCAGTTGGGACTTCCGGCCGCCATGTTTGAGAGCGTTCACATCACAAATGGCGGGAAAATGTAGCCACCATTGGCTCGCTTATAGACAAATTCAAATTCAAAAAATCAAATGTTTATTTAGGTAAAGTACATACATACAAGGGGTGATACAGATATTAATGAATTTATAGATAGAGCTAGTACATACAATGCCTAAAGCCACTATTTTACGCAAAGCGTTTCGGGCAGTTCATATACGTTAGTTCATATTATTTATCTGTAATTAGTGTAATAAAATATTGGCAGTAGCATCAGTAACTGTTGCAGAAACAGCAGAAGTAACAGTAGCAGCAGTAGCAGAAGCAGAAACAGCAGAAGCAGGCCTAACGGCAGTGTCCTTCGCCTGCTGCCTACTCAGACATCACCCCGGCGGCAGCCGACGGTCCCATAGCAGCAGGGTGAGGCGCCTGGGTCCCTCGACGTCTCCCACACGCCCACCAACATATACAACACACACACACACACACTAATTCACATCAACGACCAATATAACCTACAAAACTATGCGGGTCAATGCTATGTGTGCTGAAGCCGGTGAGAAACAATGGGCAGAGTTTCTTTCACCCTATGCCCCTGTTACCTAGCAGTAAAATAGGTACCTGGGTGTTAGTCAGCTGTCACGGGCTGCTTCCTGGGGGTGGAGGCCTGGTCGAGGACCGGGCCGCGGGGACACTAAAAAGCCCCGAAATCATCTCAAGATAACCTCAAGATGTAATTCCAGATCATTAACCTACACAATAATATAATTCCGGCTCACCGAGTGATGATTCTTCCGTCCGCGTGAGAGAGAACCACTGTTTAACGGTTCTCCACCGTATGACTCCTCTCTCTGTCTCGCTTATCTGAATTCCGCAGAATTTCCCTTACAGAAACATTAAACCTCATCTCCCCTCCCCCCTCCTTTCCTTGACCTGTAGGATAATGTAATTTCAAACCCTAAATGTTCGTATTTCCGGCGCGTGTAGCGTGTGCGTGTTGCGTGTAGCGTGTGCGTGTTGCGTGTAGCGTGTGTCTGAGAGCCTGAGCTAATTCCCACACCGCTGGAAGCCATACTCTACACACTCGACTCTACGAAATAAACAAAACATAATGTTTGGGATTACACACCTACACATTAGTGGTGGTGGGAGGGAGGCCCTGTGCGCCACCATCATTGTTTTACTCAAACTTGTCATTATTTAATCCGAAAAATATATATAGCCTCAGAAAAATATATATAGCCTTAGAAAAATATATATAGCCTCAGAAAAATATATATAGCCTTTGCTCCTCAGCTCTTCTCTCTTGCCTATTCATTGCCTGTCTCTACTTCCTCATCACAATCGACTCGAGAATGGTCCAGGACGGACCGAAACGTCGTCGTCCCTTCACCTTCTAGTGTGTGGTCTGGTCAACATAGCCTCAGAATCTCTTGTGACACTAGGCTTTGGTTCAGGATTCTAACTGGTGATCTTGTGATCTCTTTAGCTTATGTTATTCATGTTTTCAAGTATTTTATGGAGGCAATAAGGTACAGATGAGAGGGATTGAGTAGCTCAGGCTATTTCTATCCTCCTATCCATGTCTTAATGGCTAGGCCTAGGGAGCCGGTGGCTGAGCGGACAGAACACTGGACGCGTTGATTGTTGCCGTGGAAGGCGGCTAGTTTATTGTTCACCCCATACTCATCCTGTGAGCGGTAGCGCAAAAGCATTACAGAGGGCACAAAAGGTCTTTATCAGACCTGGACGCGTGATCCTGCGGTCCCGGGTTCGATCCCGCGTGCCGGCGAGAAACAATGGGCAGAGTTTCTTTCACTCTGATGCTCCTGTTACCTAGCAGTAAATAGGCACCTTGAAGTTAGTCAGCTGTCACGGGCTGCTTCCTGGGGGTGGAGGTCTGGTCGAGGACCGGGCCGCGGGGACACTAAGCCCCGAAATCATCTCAAGATAAGATACCCTCCTATTGATGGTGACAATGACAATCATGTTCATAATGATGAGAGTGACGAGGATGGTGATGTGACTGATGGTGAGAATAATGAGTCATGTGATGATGGTGGTGCCAGCGACGGTGGTGATTATAGCGAAGATGGTGAAAGTCATCACACAAGGCACCATGTACACACATGAACAACTACCATATGTACCTGGTGTACATATATTACTAGTCACTTTCAGGTAAACACTCATACTGAACCACACAACATGTACACAAACACCTCAGGCTTCACACCCTACATAACATATATGTAGGTTTTACTAATGTATTTAAAACAATTTTGAGTTCAAAATATTCCACAAAACTATACCATATTTCCCTCAATAACTCCATGAACCTCCCCATAACATTTAATGGGACAAAAGACACCCCTTCTAACGATGTCCCACGGTAGATATATCTAATTTAATTAGCTTCGCCCCTATTTATGAACAGTAACTGCTGTTGGGTACATGTCCAACAAGGGTGGCTCGGAATATGCATCAGTGAAGAGAATGCCACATGTCACGGTGCTAAAGCTACCCCCACAACAAATCGTTCTACAGATGAGAGAGAGAGAGAGAGAGAGAAAGAGAGAGAGAGAGAAAGAGAGAGAGAGAGAAAGAGAGAGAGAGAGAGAGAGAGAGAGAGAGAGAGAGAGAGAGAGAGAGAAAGAGAGAGAGAGAGAGAGAGAGAGAGAGAGAAAGAGAGAGAGAGAAAGAGACAGAGAGAGAGAGAGAGAGAGAGAGAGAGAGAGAGAGAGAGAGAGAGAGAGAGAGAGAGAGAGAGAGAGAGAGAGAGAGAGAGAGAGAGAGAAAGAGAGAGAGAGAGAGAGAGAGCTGGGGAGTGTGTGTGTGTTCCCAGGCAATTAAAAGTAATTTTCCCCCTTACACTAAGTGATATTTCTCGCAATTTGAGAACCAAAAAATATTTAATCTTTAACCATTGCTGGGCAGGACTGAAGAGTGTCCCAACCCACAGCTGTCAACAAGGGCGTCGACCTCATATGAATCCACAAAGACTGTAGCCTCACCAACGAGTACCGACCGAGTACCCACCTTCCTCGGAGGGTCCCCACCCCCACCCAAGGCCCCAACCCACTATTAATGGGTCAGGGGTGACAAAAGGCTCTAATTAAGAGACACACTCTCAAGGGTCATCGTGGCAGAGTGCCCCCTTAAAACTGTCTTCCGGTTTTTAATCATCGTTTTTCGACAGACCTCAAAAGGTCCTTTTTTCACACCACCTCTTGTGGCCCTTATCGTTGTTAGAGTACGGCTTGCTTTTATGTAGTGATGGGAGGGGGACTGGCTTATTCTCTCTCCCTCTCTCTCTCCCTCTCTCTCTCCCTCTCTCTCTCTCTCCCTCTCCCTCTCTCTCTCTCTCTCTCTCTCTCTCTCTCTCTCTCTCTCTCTTGGCCCCTCTGGCTCTCTCACTCGGCCCCTCTCTCTCTCGGACTCTCTGGCTCTCTCTCTGGGTCTCTCTCTCTCTTGGCCACTCTCTCGGCCTCTCAATTATTGTGGACATTGAGATAAAGATAAAAACCTGGGCCAGAGTTGGTGTTGAAGCGGCCATTACAACATGGAGGAGGATGAGGCTCAAAGCCCATTGTTGGGGGCTGGGGAACTGTTTCCTAAACGGCCCCGGTGACTTGGACAATGTCTCGGCGTCCCCAGAGCTGGTGGTTGGTACTGGGGGGTGGTTGTTACTGGGGGTGGTTGTTACTGGGGGTGGTTGTTACTGGGGGGTGGTTGTTACTGGGGGGTGGTTGTTACTGGGGGGTGGTTGTTACTGGTGGTGGTTGTTACTGGTGGTGGTGGTTGGTACTGGGGGGGTGGTTGGTACTGGGGGGGTGGTTGGTACTGGGGGGGGGGGTGGTTGGTACTGGGGGGGGGTGGTTGGTACTGGTGGGTGGTTGGTACTGGAGGTGGTTGTTACTGATGGGTGGTTGTTACTGATGGGTGGTTGTCACTGGTGGTGGTTGGTACTGGGGGGGTGGTTGGTACTGGGGGGTGGTTGGTACTGGGGGGGTGGTTGGTACTGGGGGGGTGGTTGGTACTGGGGGGTGGTTGGTACTGGGGGTGGTTGGTACTGGGGGGGTGGTTGGTACTGGGGGTGGTTGGTACTGGGGGGGTGGTTGTTACTGGGGGTGGTTGGTACTGGGGGGTGGTTGTTACTGGTGGTGGTAGTCACTGGGGGGTGGTTGTTACTGGGGGGTGGTTGGTACTGGGGGGTGGTTGGTACTGGTGGTGGTTATTGGTGGTGGTTATTGGTGGTGGTTGGTACTGGGGGGTGGTTGGTACTGGTGGTTGTTACTAGGGGTGGTTGGTACTGGGGGGTGGTTGGTACTGGTGGTGGTTGGTACTGGTGGGTGGCTGGTACTGGTGGGTGGCTGGTACTGGTGGGTGGCTGGTACTGGGGGGTGGTTGGTACTGGGGGGTGGTTGGTACTGGTGGTTGTTATTAGGGGTGGTTGGTACTGGGGGTGGTTGGTACTGGGGGGTGGTTGGTACTGGTGGTGGTTGGTACTGGGGGGGTGGTTGGTACTGGGGGGGTGGTTGGTACTGGGGGGGTGGTTGGTACTGGGGGGGTGGTTGGTACTGGGGGGTGGTTGGTACTGGGGGGTGGTTGGTACTGGGGGGTGGTTGGTACTTGGGGGTGGTTGGTACTGGGGGTGGTTTGTAATGGGGGTGGTTGGTACTGGGGGGGGGTGGTTGGTACTGGTGGTGGTTGTTACTGATGGGTGGTTGTCACTGGTGGTGGTTGGTACTTGGGGGGTGGTTGGTACTGGGGTGGTGGTTGGTACTGGGGGGGGTTGGTACTGGGGGGTGGTTGGTACTGGGGGGGTGGTTGGTACCGGTGGGTGGTTGGTACTGGGGGGTGGTTGGTACTGGTGGTGGTTGTTACTAGGGGTGGTTGGTACTGGGGGGTGGTTGGTACTGGGGGGTGGTTGTTACTGGTGGGTGGTTGTCACTGGTGGTGGTTGTTACTGGGGGGTGGTTGGTACTGGGGGTGGTTGTTACTGGGGGGTGGTTGGTACTGGGGGTGGTTGTCACTGGTGGTGGTTGTCACTGGGGGTGGTTGTTACTGGGGGGTGGTTGGTACTGGGGGGTGGTTGTTACTGGTGGGTGGTTGTTACTGGTGGGTGGTTGTTACTGGTGGGTGGTTGTTACTGGTGGTGGTTGTTACTGGTGGGTGGTTGTTACTGGTGGTGGTTGTTACTGGGGGGTGGTTGTTACTGGTGGGTGGTTGTCACTGGGGGTGGTTGTTACTGGCGGTGGTTGTTACTGGTGGTGGTTGTTACTGGCGGTGGTTGTTACTAGCGGTGGTTGTTACTGGGGGGTGGTTGGTACTGGTGGGTGGTTGTTACTGGTGGTGGTTGTTACTGGGGGGTGGTTGTTACTGGTGGGTGGTTGTCACTGGGGGTGGTTGTTACTGGCGGTGGTTGTTACTGGTGGTGGTTGTTACTGGCGGTGGTTGTTACTGGCGGTGGTTGTTACTGGCGGTGGTTGTTACTGGCGGTGGTTGTTACTGGGGGGGTGGTTGTTACTGGGGGTGGTGGTTGTTACTGGGGGTGGTTGTTACTGGGGGTGGTTGTTACTGGCGGTGGTTGTTACTGGGGGTGGTTGTTACTGGCGGTGGTTGTTACTGGCGGTGGTTGTTACTGGCGGTGGTTGTTACTGGGGGGGTGGTTGTTACAGGTATAACTACCAACAGTTGTTACCTAACCCATTCTACTGTTTACATAGTAAGTTTTTGTAACTACGTCCACCTTAGTACAAACAATGACGTATTAAACAATTACACAGTAAAATTTTGTACTATTCACTGTATAGTCCATAAATAACCTGGGATATGAGGACAAGGAGCTGGGATATGAGGACAAGGAGTTGGGATATGAGGACAGGGAGCTGGGATATGAGGACAAGAAGCTGGGATATGAGGACAAGGAGCTGAGATATGAGAACAAGGAGCTGGGATATGAGGACAAGAAGCTGGGATATGAGGACAAGGAGCTGAGATATGAGAACAAGGAGCTGGGATATGAGGACAAGAAGCTGGGATATGACGGGAGGGAAGAAACAGCTCCTAACCGCTTGGTCCATTGGGGATCGAACGCCGACCTGCAAGAAGTTATAGTTTTTGATAAACAAAGCAGCCATGATTGAGGAAAGATGAACAGGTGCGGTGTGATTGTGTTTGTCCTCACACCCTTCGTTTGTTGCTTTGTTGCTTGATGCGTGTTCCTATATTCTTTTCTCTACCTCATTATTACTCTCTTTCCCTTCCTCCTCCCTCTCTCTCTCTCTCTCTCTCTCTCTCTCTCTCTCTTTTTCCCTCCCTCTTCCCTCACCTCTCTCTCTCTCTCTCTCTCTCTCTCTCTCTCTCTCTCTCTCTCTCTCTCTCTTATAGCTATCATTATATCCTGAAAGATCAAAATATTGCACATACTTCTCCCTTAAGCACATTAAGCATATGAGGTGATTTGATAAAATACTATGCCCAAGATTACCATCCGAGTGCCGGCGGGGGGGGGGGGGTTCAAATAGCTTCGGCTATCACCTCCTTTTTGTCCGGTCGTAATGGTCGAGTGGTTACGGTGTCCTGTACATACCAGTTGCGTTGCTCCTGGCAGTATGGGTTCGAGTCACTTCTGGGGTGTGAGTTTTCAGTTGCATATAGTCCTGGGGACCATTCAGGCTTGTTTGCATTTGTGTTCCTCACGTGTGCCCCAAAGAATGAGGTGATTTGATAAAATGCTATGCCCAAGATTACCATCCGAGTGCTGGCGGGGGCACTCCAGAGTAATGGACAGGGCATGATGGGCAGAATGGGGACCATAAAATCAAAGTTATCTATACCTATGTGAATGTCTGTCCAAAGTTGGAGGCCAGACGCTCGGGGCTAGCCTCACATAAATTGACAGTGAATGGTCTGGGGTCAGGGATGAACATAGGCTGGTCAGGGTCATCAGAATTCAATAGAAAACAGCGTGCCAGAGTCCTATTCAGACCCCCCCCCCCACAACAATCTTTGGCACTGCCCGCCGCTATACCTAAAAAAAATATTTTTTAAAAATAAAATCATATATAAATATACACCATTATTCATTGATCTCGGAAAAATTAAAAAAAAAATCCTGCTACTCAAACTAAGGTCATAGTCCCATAAACTACGTAAATATTTTAAACTTATCCTTCACATAAAAAGACCAAATTCGATAGGGTGAACTCTTATAATTTGTGTTGAATGTTATTTACTATTATAATGAAATGGTGAGACTTGAGCAGCCTATTGTAGGAGACAAATAGTGAAGGGGAGGGGGTAGGAAGAGGGGGTGTGAAGGAGAGGGGAGGGGGGGGGGGAAGATTGGGAGGGGAAAAGGAGGAGGGTGAGGAAGTGGGGGGGAGGGGGTAGGGGGATGGGGGGAGAGAAGAAATCCATACACTTTCTGAGAAGGGGGGAGAGGAGGGGGGGAGGACAAAGGTGAGGGGGAGGAGGGGAAGGTAAGGGGGAAATGGGAGAGGGGAAGGAAGAGATAAAGATGGGAGGAGGGGCGGAGTGACCAAGAGGATGGGGACGAGGGGGCCAAATGGGGAAGATGGATAGATATACGAGTAGATGGAGGGATAGATGGATGGATACGGATAGACAGATGGAGATGAAGATGGATGGATGGATGGTTGGACAAAGGGATGGGTAGATGGATGGGTAGATGGATGGATGGCTAGATAGATGGATGAATGTCTAGGTAGATGAATGGATGGATGGATAGATGGATGGATAGCTAGAGTTGAATGGAGGGATAGATAGATAGATGGATGGCTAGGTAGGTGGATGGATGGATGGATAGTTAGATGGATGGATAGTTGGAGATAGATGGATGGATAGCTAGATAGATGGACAGATGACTAGATAGATGGATGAATGCCTAGATAGAGGGTTGGATGGATAGATGGCTAGACAGATGGATGGATAGCTAGAGAGATGGATGGATAGCTAGAGAGATGAATGGTTAACTAGATGGATGGATGGCTATAGAGATGGATAGATGGCTAGATAGATGGATGGATGGATAGATGGCTAGATGGATGGGTGGATAGCTAGCTAGATGGATGGGTGGATAGCCAGATGGATGGGTGGATAGCCAGATGGAAGGGTGGATAGCTAGATAGATCTCCCCGGCGACACTCGGGGGTTGAAGGAGAGAGGGGGAGGGGGACACACAGTGTGTGTACATTATATCATTACATGCATGTCTCCTTTATACTGCCTGAGTGTAACAACATTATCTGTTGTTTATTGTTTACTTGCAATTGTCTTTACAATCACAAGAGTTGACGTGCCCTTGGGCTGATCTTCCTCTCATAAACAACTACGCCAGAATTATTACCATAGCCAAAAAACAGATATAATTCAATTAAACACTGAAAGCTGAACAAATAATAAGAAAAACTCGAAAAACCAGATCATGCAAATAGTAAAGTGTTCCTTGTTGATGACAAGGAACTCGTAAGGAGGGAACACATTCACGGGAGATGGATAGATGGTTTCAGGTTCTTTCCTCCGCCTTGTGGTCAGTTGACAAGTGGTTCCCGTTGGAGTGTCTTGAAAGATATAGTGAGGAGAGACACGGCCGCTGCCCACACGGCTCATCATGTTCTGCAAGAGTAAGGAACGGCGGCCAGCGTGTTCGTCAAGAACTCTCCCGCCGCCACACGGGACGCCTTAACAAGACAGGAATGCGGTCTAAGCCTTCACGTGCCCACTTGGGGACTCGAATCATCTCAATATATATAAACGACATCACCTCTTTCAAGACAAGTTCAAGTATGTTTATTGAGACAAGGAAAATATACACCGCAAACGGGATAGAGTAGCTTAGGCTATTTCTAACTCTCTAGCAGTCTGAGAGCAATAGTACACCACGACCTTCAACAAAATCTTATAGATCTGAGGCAAAAGTGAAATCGACACCAATAATTCCGACGCCTGGCAATTCACAAACAACATGGCTCTCTAAAATGCCTCACCAAAATAATCAACTAAAACCTGGCAATCCCAATCATTATGGCCGAAGAGGAGGAGGACGAGGGAGAGAATCAGTAATAGCGAGAATCCGTCTTGGATATAAATATCCATGGAGATATGGAATGGAAACAACAGTTGAGCAGCGGAGTTGCAGAATCTGTGATGAGAGTGACGGACACCGCCTTGACCACTACCTGAGAGAGTGTCAACACCTGAGAGACATTAGAAATATGTGTAGAATAATAAACCCCACATTGTTTGAGTTAGGAAAACACTATTTGTCAAATATTGATACTGTTCTTAAAAGATTTCCCCATTTTGCACCCGCAAGATAACGTAAGCTTTTAAGGGTTGATAGATGTTAATCTTCTTGTTTGAGGAACTGTTCACTTGAGACAGTTAAGCAAGTCCCAGCTGTGTCTGGGTACAAGTGACAGGATGAACAACCCAGCGGGTTTTCTTCCTATTGGGGAGTGTTGTACAAGCTGCTATGGCGGTGTGTCCACTCACAGGATGAGTGGCGCTGCCCAATACTGTCACTATGGCGGTGTGTCCACTCACAGGATGAGTGGCGCTGCCCAATACTGTCACTATGGCGGTGTGTCCACTCACAAGATGAGTGGCGCTGCCCAATACTGTCACTATGGCGGTGTGTCCACTCACAGGATGAGTGGCGCTGCCCAATACTGTCACTATGGCGGTGTGTCCACTCACAGGATGAGTGGCGCTGCCCAATACTGTCACTATGGCGGTGTGTCCACTCACAAGATGAGTGGCGCTGCCCAATAAACTCGCCCCTCGGGGCAAAATTTAAATTTAATATTAATTAAGACACAGCCGAAGTAATACCTATCAAACACTAGTGTCCACTTACCCACCGGCCTACGACTACGTAAATCCTACCATCTACAAGCCCAAGAAGGAACTGGCAGTTCACTCTACACCTATTTACCTAAGCCGACCAATGAGAATGCACCACAGTTGGTTCTCCACTTTCCGTCTTCCTCAGAGTATGTTGACAGCATCAATGAAACGCGCAGTTTAGACACGCGTTACGACAAATATATTTGTAAAATGAAAGTTTGAGAATGAATGTTTCTACGCCCATCTAGAGTGAAGAATATATATATGGAGATTTAGGCTAGATTTATAAGGGTTAAATCATGGTATAACCTTTTCAGACACATTTACCACCACACACGCATATTAAGTACAGCATATTAAAAAAAATAATATATACTCTCTGCTATATCTCAAAAAAAAAAAAACCAGCAGTAGATAATCAATAAAATCGCTTTGCAAATAAAAATCCACTTTCAATAACCTGTAATTCCAAGGCACTTTCCGAATGATCAACCAATATTCCCTGGCTTCATCATCCTCATCATCCTCATTATCAGAACAACTCTCATTCAGACTCGAATGCGACATTGTTTACCCCACACACACACAATCCTCCCCGCCATTGTGTAGCCTCCTCCCGGACGCTTAGACACAGCGGGGAAAATTATAATTAAAAGAGTCATCGATACGCCAAATTCCCCAGGTGGTGGCGGTGATACGAGGCTGCTCGCCGCGCCATAGAGCGCGTCTTTTCGCCCGCGGGAGAGACAAAGCTGATGCCAACCAGGAAGACAAAATGCCATTGTTTTGGGAAGCGTGGAGGAAATTTCCCTTGTGGGTTGGGGCAGGCAGGGAAGAACTGGCTTGAAATATCCCCCCTTTCCCCCCCGCCTTCCCTGCCCCCCCCCCACCAGTGGGGGGAGGGGGGGGGCAGGTCTTTGTGGGTGGGGTGGGGGAGGACAAGACAAACCTGGTGCAAGGGATAGGTGAGAAAGAAGATAGTGAGGGTGTACAGAACCGAGAAACCTAGTGGATAGGGATGGGATGGTGAGTGAAGGATGAGGACTGGGATGGGGGATGGATGGTGAGTGTAGACAGGATAATGATGACAATGAATGTGGGAGGATGGTGCAGAATATGGGGGTATGACAAGTGACAAGTAAGAATAGTAATGGCAATAAAAGGATGATGATGATTCTAGGGCAAAAATAAAGAATAGATAAGGATGACAGGATAAATTATCAGAAATGTGATAATTGGGGGAGGATAGTGAAGGGTGACGATGATGAGGTTAGGGTGATGGGGAAGGCTGATAATGGGGTCAAAGTGATAATGGTAATATAGATAATGGAGAAGGGTGAGCATTGAGCAAAGTTGATGATTGGGTAAGTGTTGAGGTACGTCTGATAATGGTGCCAAGGGTGGTGGTGCCAAGGGTGGTGTCAAGGGTGGTGGTGCCAAGGGTGGTGGTGATGCCAAGGGTGGTGGTGCCAAGGGTGGTAGTGCCAAGGGTGGTGTTGCCAAGGGTGGTGGTGCCAAGGGTGGTGTTGCCAAGGGTGGTGGTGCCAAGGGTGGTAGTGCCAAGGGTGGTGGTGCCAAGGGTGGTGGTGCCAAGGGTGGTGGCAGCAGGGGGAGGAGAGAGAGAGAGAGACACGTGTCTTCGGGTTAAAGAATGATGCTATAAGGCGATGGTAGAGGTATAAGGAGCAAGAATAAGGTGGAACAGGAGGAAGTGGAGCTAAGAATAACGAGGAACAGGAGGAAGTGGAGCTAAGAATAAGGTGGAACAGGAGGAAGTGGAGCTAAGAATAAGATGGAACAGGAGGAAGTGGAGCTAAGAATAAGATGGAACAGGAGGAAGTGGAGCTAAGAATATGATGGAACAGGAGGAAGTGGAGCTAAGAATAAGATGGAACAGGAGGAAGTGGAAAGGAACACACGACGGCGAAATTGAATATTGTTATAATATGAAATTTATATATTAATATATATATTAATATTAATTATTATTATATATTAATATTTATTTTTATTAAATTAATATTATATATTAATATTTATATTAAAGTAATAATTACGAAGATGATAATGTATACATGGAATGTTGAGAGTGACGGATGAGGCTCATCCACCCCACTCACCAGCATCCACCTCACTCACCACATCCACCTCACTCACCACATCCACCTCACTCACCACATCCACCTCACTCACCAGCATCCACCTCACTCACCACATCCACCTCACTCACCACATCCACCCCACTCACCACATCCACCCCCACTCACCACATCCACCCCCACTCACCACATCCACCCCCACTCACCACATCCACCCCCACTCACCACATCCACCCCACTCACCACATCCACCCTACTCACCACATCCACCCCACTCACCACATCCACCCCACTCACCACATCCACCGCCACTCACCACATCCACCGCCACTCACCACATCCACCCCACTCACCACATCCACCCCACTCACCACATCCACCCCACTCACCACATCCACCCCCACTCACCACATCCACCCCACTCACCACATCCACCCCCACTCACCACATCCACCCCACTCACCACATCCACCCCACTCACCACATCCACCGCCACTCACCACATCCACCCCACTCACCACATCCACCCCACTCACCACATCCACCCCACTCACCACATCCACCGCCACTCACCACATCCACCTCACTCACCACATCCACCCTACTCACCACATCCACCCCCACTCACCACATCCACCCTACTCACCACATCCACCCCACTCACCACATCCACCGCCACTCACCACATCCACCCCCACTCACCACATCCACCCCAATCACCACATCCACCCCCACTCACCACATCCACCCCCACTCACCACATCCACCCCTACTCACCACATCCACCCCACTCACCACATCCACCCCACTCACCACATCCACCCCACTAACCATTTATCAAACCTTTCCTTTCAATCCTCATTATTGATTTCTGCTTCATGCCTCACCCTTATTTGTCTGACCCATTATCATCTCTCCTCTTCAATCACAAGCGTTTGGGCACCCCTCTTCCTCCCCCCCCCCCCTTGAGATGGGCAACCCCTCACCCTCCCTATCTTTAGTTACCTTCCCTTCCCCCAATAACCACCCTTAGTGGGTGGGTAACACCCATTATGTTTATTTCCCTTCACCTCTTACCCCTTAACACCCCCTCCCACGATCCTCAGCCGTGCAATAGCTACTACCCCTCCCCCCCTTCCCCTCCTCCACGGTAAAGGGGTGACTGCCCCCCCTTCTCTCCCCCCACTAAACAGCCTGGGGGCGGAGTGTGCCGGTAATGAGCAGCAGGGATTGTTCTTTTGTCTACCATGTTGGTGGATGAGTACTGCTCTTTCCTCTCCCCTCAAGCACCACCCTGCCATCCCAGCTGGCCCACGCTGGCCCCCACGCCCACACTGGGCCCCACGCCCACAGTGGTCCACACGCCCACAGTGGTCCACACGCCCACAGTGGGCCCCACGCCCACACTGGGCCCCACGCCCACACTGGCCCCCACGCCCACACTGGGCCCCACGATCACACTGGCCCCCACGTCCACACTGGCCCCCACGCCCACACTGGCCCCCACGCCCACACTGGCCCCCCACGCCCACACTGCCCCCCACGCCCACACTGCCCCCCACGCCCACACTGGTCCCCCCACGTCCACACTGGCCCCCACTAGCCCCCAAGCCCACACTGGCCCCCACGCCCACACTGGCCCCCACACCCACACTGGCCCCCACACCCACACTGGCCCCCCACGCCCACACTGGCCCCCCACGCCCACACTGGCCCCCCACGCCCACAAATCTAGCTAGCTTCCACATCTTAATCATATCAACATTGTGTTCTTTACACAGAAAGCAGCTGGCGATTTCTGACTCCTGTTAACAGTTACCAGGCTCAGAGCTTATCTCTCTCTCTCTCTCCCGCAGCTCATAGCTCCCTTACCCCTAACTATAGCTTTCCCTGGAACACGATCCGCCAATTGGATTATACAACCATGTCCCTAATTACTGCTGGGTGAATGGGGGGTGAGCCAGGTTTAGAACTCGCGCCCTGTACATTACTCTAATTGATTGCAAATAAAGCAATATCGGCAATTTCCATTCATAAAGCAATTCTTATCTCTAGGATTCATTTAGCGTTAGAATTGATATCTTACGGTGTAATATTTTACGATATTAGATATCGTAATACATCACGATATTAGATATCTTAAGGTGTAATATCTTACGATATTAGATATCGTAATACCTCACGATATTAAATATCTTACGGTGTAATATCTTACGACATTAGATATCGTAATACTTCACGATATTAGATATCTTAATATCTTACGGTGTAATATCTTACGATATTAGATATCGTAATACCTCACGATAATAGATATATTAATATCTCACGATATTAGATATATTAATATCTTACTATATTAGATAATATCTTAGGATATTATCCTAAGATAATATAGGTGGATATCTTCCTAAGATATCCACCGTAAGAACTCGCAAGATTTCTAAAGACGAGTAGTAAATGTGAGTTCCAATTTCTTTTGTTTGGTATAATTGGTCGTTAGGACATTCTATACCTCTGAACAAAAGTATATATATTTACATCATTCCTAATATATACAACATGTGTGCAAGTTGTTCCATTTGGAGCCCGTTATCAGACCAGCTAAGATACATGCAGGTGTTTAGGAGTATAACAAGACACGTGTGTCTTATAACACATGTGTCAGATAGGCTTCATGTGTGTTCAACACTGTCAAATGCTTTTGGGTTGTTTCGAAGCTTTCCTGTAATGGCCCTTATACCCACCACAAGGAGTCGCTAATTACACAAGACGCTCGTTTACCTGTCTACCTATAGCCCCCAAGTATCCACCTGTAGCCCCCCAAGTATCCACCTGTAGCCCCCAAGTATTCGCCTGTAGCCCCCAAGTATCCACCTGTAGCCCCCAAGTATCCACCTGTAGCCCCAAGTATCCACCTGTAGCCCCCAAGTATCCACCTGTAGCCCCCAAGTATCCACCTGTAGCCCCCAAGTATCCACCTGTAGCCCCCAAGTAAACACCTGTAGCCCCCAAGTATCCACCTGTAGCCCCCAAGTATCCACCTGTAGCCCCCAAGTATCCACCTGTAGCCCCCAAGTATCTACCTGTAGCCTCCAAGTATACACCTGTAGCCCCATGTATCCACCTGTAGCCCCCAAGTATACACCTGTAGCCCCCAAGTATACACCTGTAGCCCCCAAGTATACACCTGTAGCCCCCAAGTATACACCTGTAGCCCCCAAGTATACACCTGTAGCCCCATGTATCCACCTGTAGCCCCCAAGTATACACCTGTAGCCCCATGTATCCACCTGTAGCCCCCATGTATCCACCTGTAGCCCCCAAGTATACACCTGTAGCCCCATGTATCCACCTGTAGCCCCCAAGTATACACCTGTAGCCCCATGTATCCACCTGTAGCCCCCATGTATCCACCTGTAGCCCCCAAGTATACACCTGTAGCCCCAAGTATCCACCTGTAGCCCCCAAGTATACACCTGTAGCCCCATGTATCCACCTGTAGCCCCCAAGTATACACCTGTAGCCCCATGTATCCACCTGTAGCCCCCAAGTATACACCTGTAGCCCCCAAGTATACACCTGTAGCCCCATGTATCCACCTGTAGCCCCATGTATCCACCTGTAGCCCCCAAGTATACACCTGTAGCCCCATGTATCCACCTGTAGCCCCCAAGTATACACCTGTAGCCCCATGTATCCACCTGTAGCCCCCATGTATCCACCTGTAGCCCCCAAGTATACACCTGTAGCCCCATGTATCCACCTGTAGCCCCCAAGTATACACCTGTAGCCCCATGTATCCACCTGTAGCCCCCATGTATCCACCTGTAGCCCCCAAGTATCCACCTGTAGCCCCCAAGTATCCACCTGTAGCCCCCAAGTATACACCTGTAGCCCCATGTATCCACCTGTAGCCCCATGTATCCACCTGTAGCCCCATGTATCCACCTGTAGCCCCAAGTATCCACCTGGTGCTTGTTTTCTGCTAGCTTTAGGTGTTTAGGTTCTGTTGGCGATTATTTGTAGTACGTGGGTGAAGCATTTATAGCGTTGTGGTTCGAACAAAATTCGTCAGTGAAGCACTTGTTCCGGAAGTGTTCGAACGTCATCATTTGTGAGTCGTGTGTAAAGGGTTTTTCATTCATAAACAGGGGGTCTTTGGAGGACGGGCTGTATCCTGACTGCAGCCCGTCCTTGCATACAAAGATCCAAGCTCGTTAATCCAGCCGCCAAACCCCCTGTTTATGAATGTAAAGCGATTTACACGCCTCACAACTGATGACGTCCGAACACTTCCGGAACAAATGCTTCACTGACGACTTTTGTTCGAACCACAACGCTGTAAATGCTTCACCCACGTACTACAAATACAAATAATCGCCAACAGAACCTAAACACCTAACCTAACCTATGCCTATATATGCACAATATGCTAATATAATATTAATTTATACTTGAGAAAATTCCCGTTTTGAATGAACAGCATGTTAAAATTTATGAACGCGTCTGTGGGGTTGACCGCTGGATGGAATAGACTTACTGTGAGGACGGGTTGTGTGTAAAGTGTTTACCATTTAAAAGCAGCGCGGCTGGCGTCTGTATCGCCAAGCCATCTGGCTCCTGTCTATGTGGCCGACCGGCATCTAACAGCTTCAGAATCCCTGACAGACACTACAAAACTTCCAGAACAACACTCCACATGAACCACAGTTGCAAGGACAAGAACAAACACCGTCGAAACCGCAGCGTTAACAACCACAACAACAAGAGTAACAAGCACACTCTCGACAAGAACAACAAATAACCATCCCAGGCCATCGCTTACCGATTTCCAATTGGGGCTCTTGGCCAGGTTGGCCGCGTTCAGGTTAGCTGCCGTGCGATCACCAGCGGGTGACGTCCGCCCATTCCCGCCTGCTTGACTGGAACGCACCCTGATTGGTCGCTTTGTTTTACCCCCTACTCCTCCTCCTCTTACCCTCCCCCTCCCCCCCCCCTCTCTCTTGTTGGCCCCCCCTAATATTTTCGCTTCTCTTCCTCCCCCTTCCTTCTCCTCCTTCCTCTTCACCCTCCCCCCCCCCTCTCACCCCCTCACCCAGATTTCTCATTGGCTTCGTCGCATGTCGGCCACTCAGAAAATTGGGTGCTTTTTTTTGCTTCGTATTTTTCGTATTTGTTCTCTTGTCGTTTTTATTTCTCATTTTACTTTGCTTATTCCATCTTCGTCGTTTGTTGTTACAGTTTAATACAGTATTTATTCTGTATCCACGATGCTGTTAGTTCATATTTTGTAGTGTTATTATAATTGTTTAATTGATCTGATTGTCGGGTGACACTAAGGATAGGGAATAGTTGACTTGCATTTTGACCTTGCCGGGCAGCAGTCCTCGTACTAGGCTGGTTAAAGCAGCGGCCGTCCTCGCACTAGGCTGGTTAAAGCAGCGGCCGTCCTCGCACTAGGCTGGTTAAAGCAGCGGCCGTCCTCGCACTAGGCTGGTTAAAGCAGCGGCCGTCCTCGCACTAGGCTGGTTAAAGCAGCGGCCGTCCTCGCACTAGGCTGGTTAAAGCAGCGGCCGTCCTCGCACTAGGCTGGTTAAAGCAGCGGCCGTCCTCGCACTAGGCTGGTTAAAGCAGCGGCCGTCCATCCCAGACGCATTCATAAATTTTAACAAACTGTTTTATAATGTGTTCTCATATATTAATTAATATATTAGTATACATAAAAATTCTATGTATAGTTAGACGTAGGTGAGGTTAGGTTAGGTTAGGTGAGGTTAGGTGTTAAGGGTCTGTTGGTGAATATTTGTACTTGAAGTTCGTGGGTGAAGCAGTTATCAACCCGTCCTCGACTCAAGTCCATTCCATCCAGCGGTCGACCCCACAGACGCATTCATAAATTTTAACATGCTGTTCATTCAAAACGGGAATTTTCTATTATAAATTAATATTATAATATATTAGCATATTGTGTATATATAGGCATAGGATAGGTTAGGTGTTTAGGTTCTGTTGGCGATTATTTGTATTTGTAGTACGTGGGTGAAGCATTTATAGCGTTGTGGTTCGAACAAAAGTCGTCAGTGAAGCACTTGTTCCGGAAGTGTTCGAACGTCAGCAGTTGTGAGTCGTGCAGTCCGTCCTCCAAACAAAGATCCAAAAGTGATTCCACGCACCCGCCAAACCCCCTGTTTATGAATGAAAAACGGTTTACACACGACTCACAACTGCTGACGTTCGAACATATCCGGAACAAGTGCTTCACTGACGAATTTTGTTCGAATCACAACGCTGTAAATGCTTCACCCACGTACTACAAATACAAATAATCGCCAACAGAACCTAAACACCTAACCTATCCTATGCCTATATATACACAATATGCTAATATATTATAATATTAATTTATACTTGAGAAAACTGCCGTTTTGAATGAACAGCATGTTAAAATTTATGAATGCGTCTGTGGGGTCGACCGCTGGATGGAATGGACTTGAGTCGAGGACGGGTTGAAGGTTCAGTCCTTGGACCTATACTGTTTCTGATATATGTAAATGATCTCCCAGAGGGTATAGACTCGTTCCTCTCCTTATTTGTTGATGATGTAAAAATTATGAGGATTAAAACAGAGGAAGATAGTATGAGGCTACAAGATGACCAGACAAACTAAATGAATGGTCCAATAAATGGCTACTAAAGTTCAACACGAGTAAATGTTAGGTAATTAAACTAAGCGGTGGAAACAGGAGGCCAGGCACAGGATACCGAATGGGAGATGAAAGTACTTCATGAAACGGACAGAGAGAAAGATCTACGAGTTGATATCACACAAAACCTGTCTCCAGAAGCCCACATAAAAATAACAACATCTGCGGCGTATGCGAGGCTGGCTAACATGAGAACTACCTTCAGGAACCTGTGCAAAGAATCATTCAGAATCTTGTATACCACATACGTAAGACCAATCCTGGAGTATGCGGCCCCAGCATGGAGCCCGTACCTTGTCAAGCACAAGACGAAGCTGGAAAAAGTTCAGAGGTATGCCACTAGACTAGTCCCAGAACCAAGAGGCATGAGTTACGAAGACAGGCTGCGTGAAATGCACCTCACGACACTGGAAGACAGAAGAGTAAGGGAAGACATGATCACTACCTACAAAATTATCAGAGGAATTGAGAGGATAGATAAAGATAAACATTTTAACACGCGTGGTACGCGAACAAGGGGACACAGGTGGAAACTGAGTACCTAAATGAGCCACAGAGACGTCAGAAAGAACTTTTCCAGTGTCAGAGTAGTTAACAGGTGGAATGCATTAGTCAATGATGTGGTGGAGGCTGACTCCATACACAGTTTCAAATGTAGATATGATAGAGCCCAGTAGGCTCTGTACACCAGTTGACTGACAGTTGAAAGGCGGGACCAAAGAGCCAGACCTCAACACCGCAATTACAACTAGGTGAGCCCAACTAGGGGAGCACACACCACCCCCCTACAACGTTCCCCTCACATCTACAAGACACAGAGACCACCTCGCAGCCAATACTCTCCCCTACCGCCCTCATATAATGATCCAAGGGATGTGTTCCTTGACCCGCCGCGGGCTTCCCCGAGGTCAACATTTCTCCCCTGACGCTTTTTATCTCGTCCTTGGCCCGGGCCAGGTGAAGTAGCTGCGACCCGAGGCTACTTGGGGTAGCTCCTTGGCCAGTGGTAGGTGGAGGAACCGGGGTGGAGGGGCTTGCTAGACTCCTACAGGGCTTGGGTGGTGGTGGTGGTGGTGGTTGATGCTGGTGGATGTTGAGGGGTGCTGGTAGATGCTGAGGATGCTGGTGGATTTTAGATTGGGAGGATATTGATAGATGATTGGTGGTGGGTTTAAAGAGTGGTGGTGGATTTAAAGGGTGGCGGTGGGTTTAAAGGGTGGTGGTGGATTTAAAGGGTGGTGGTGGATTTAAAGGGTGGCAGTCGATAGGAAGGGTGGTGGTGGATTTAAAGGGTGGCAGTCGATAGGAAGGGTGGTGGTGGATGAGGTGGATGGTGGATGGCAGACGATGGTGGTGGAGATGTTTACACCAGAATGTTTGGCAACAACTACACGTGGAGTTGAATGTGAATGAGTAAATATGAATGAGTTGCCATGAGTGTAGGATGGTAGTATAGGATGGTGCCATGGTAGATATATATGGTGCCACACTGCCTGGTGATGGTGTGTTTGGGGGGGAGGGGGGCCAAAAGAACTGTTGTGGTGGTCATCTATCAATGGAAAGAACTGACGATAGTATCAACACGTTCTGTACGTGTTCACAACACGTGCAGCACGTATCATAATACACTTGGGTAATATTAATATACACCGTCTCTGTTTTACGTCATACAAACATACACACAGACATACTTAATCAAATAAATTCAGTGCAGAGCTAATTGATTGAATTTTTTAGAAATGAATACAAGTTCGTAAGACCTTAAATGTATTATTTTAGTGTACTGCAGTTGTCAAGTGTCAGTGAACTTTACAATTACTACAACTAAGTTATTTTGTAAGTACAAGATAATTCTTTAAGCACATGTAAGGCCTACTACAGTAGGCCTCCTGGGCCCATCCATGGTAGGCCTAGTAAGATCCAAACACATTCCTGTATCTCCTTTTGTTTGTTAAACTTAAGTAATGAGTTATTTGTTTGTCATTTAGTGTATGGGATACACTGTAGTATGTGGTCCACCGCATACTGTAGTATGTGGTCCACCGCGTACTGTAGTATGTGGTCCACCGCGTACTGTAGTATGTGGTCCACCGCATACTGTAGTATGTGGTCCACCGCATACTGTAGTATGTGGTCCACCGCGTACTGTAGTGTGTGGTCCACCGCATACTGTAGTATGTGGTCCACCGCGTACTGTAGTATGTGGTCCACCGCATACTGTAGTATGTGGTCCACCGCATACTGTAGCATGTGGTCCACCGCATACTGTAGTATGTGGTCCACCGTGTACTGTAGTATGTGGTCCACCGCGTACTGTAGCATGTGGTCCACCACATACTGTAGTATGTGGTCCACCGTGTACTGTAGTATGTGGTCCACCGCGTACTGTAGCATGTGGTCCACCACATACTGTAGTATGTGGTCCACCGCATACTGTAGTATGTGGTCCACCGCGTACTGTAGCATGTGGTCCACCACATACTGTAGTATGTGGTCCACCGCATACTGTAGTATGTGGTCCACCGCATACTGTAGTATGGGGTCCACCGCATACTGTAGTATGTGGTCCACCACATACTGTAGTATGTGGTCCACCGTGTACTGTAGTATGTGGTCCACCGCATACTGCAGAATGGGGCCCACCGCATACTGCAGAATGGGGTCCACCGCATACTGTAGAATGGGGTCCACCGCATACTGTAGAATGGGGTCCACCGCATACTGTAGTATGTGGTCCACCACATACTGTAGAATGGGGTCCACCGCATACTGTAGTATGTGGTCCACCGCATACTGTAGTATGTGGTCCACCGCATACTGTAGTATGGGGTCTACCGCATACTGTAGTATGTGGTCCACCGCATACTGTAGTATGTGGTCCACCACATACTGTAGAATGGGGTCCACCGCATACTGTAGAATGGGGTCCACCGCATACTGTAGAATGGGGTCCACCGCATACTGTAGTATGTGGTCCACCGCATACTGTAGTATGTGGTCCACCGCATACTGTAGTATGGGGTCCACCGCATACTGTAGTATGGGGTCCACCGCATACTACAGTATGCGGTCCACGTGGTGGACCCCATACTGTAGTATGTGGTCCACCGCATACTGTAGTATGTGGTCCACCGCATACTGTAGTATGTGGTCCACCGCATACTGTAGTATGTGGTCCACCGCATACTGTAGTATGTGGTCCACCGCATACTGTAGTATGTGGTCCACCGCATACTGTAGTATGGGGTCCACCACATACTGTAGTATGTGGTCCACCGTGTACTGTAGTATGTGGTCCACCGCATACTGCAGAATGGGGCCCACCGCATACTGCAGAATGGGGTCCACCGCATACTGCAGAATGGGGTCCACCGCATACTGTAGAATGGGGTCCATCGCATACTGTAGTATGTGGTCCACCACATACTGTAGAATGGGGTCCACCGCATACTGTAGTATGTGGTCCACCACATACTGTAGTATGTGGTCCACCGCATACTGTAGTATGTGGTCCATCGCATACTGTAGTATGGGGTCTACCGCATACTGTAGTATGTGGTCCACCGCATACTGTAGTATGTGGTCCACCACATACTGTAGAATGGGGTCCACCGCATACTGTAGAATGGGGTCCACCGCATACTGTAGTATGTGGTCCACTGCATACTGTAGTATGTGGTCCACCGCATACTGTAGTATGGGGTCCACCGCATACTGTAGTATGGGGTCCCCCGCATACTGTAGTATGGGGTCCACCGCATACTACAGTATGCGGTCCACGTGGTGGACCCCATACTGTAGTATGTGGTCCACCGCATACTGTAGTATGTGGTCCACCGCGTACTGTAGTATGTGGTCCACCGCATACTGTAGTATGTGGTCCACCGCATACTGTAGTATGTGGTCCACCGCGTACTGTAGCATGTGGTCCACCGCATACTGTAGTATGTGGTCCACCGCATACTGTAGTATGTGGTCCACCGCATACTGTAGTATGTGGTCCACCGCATACTGTAGTATGGGGTCCACCGCATACTGTAGTATGTGGTCCACCACATACTGTAGTATGTGGTCCACCGTGTACTGTAGTATGTGGTCCACCGCATACTGCAGAATGGGGCCCACCGCATACTGCAGAATGGGGTCCACCGCATACTGTAGAATGGGGTCCACCGCATACTGTAGAATGGGGTCCACCGCATACTGTAGTATGTGGTCCACCACATACTGTAGAATGGGGTCCACCGCATACTGTAGTATGTGGTCCACCGCATACTGTAGTATGTGGTCCATCGCATACTGTAGTATGGGGTCTACCGCATACTGTAGTATGTGGTCCACCGCATACTGTAGTATGTGGTCCACCACATACTGTAGAATGGGGTCCACCGCATACTGTAGAATGGGGTCCACCGCATACTGTAGTATGTGGTCCACTGCATACTGTAGTATGTGGTCCACCGCATACTGTAGTATGGGGTCCACCGCATACTGTAGTATGGGGTCCCCCGCATACTGTAGTATGGGGTCCACCGCATACTACAGTATGCGGTCCACGTGGTGGACCCCATACTGTAGTATGTGGTCCACCGCATACTGTAGTATGTGGTCCACCGCGTACTGTAGTATGTGGTCCACCGCATACTGTAGTATGTGGTCCACCGCATACTGTAGTATGTGGTCCACCGCGTACTGTAGCATGTGGTCCACCGCATACTGTAGTATGTGGTCCACCGCATACTGTAGTATGTGGTCCACCGCATACTGTAGTATGTGGTCCACCGCATACTGTAGTATGGGGTCCACCGCATACTGTAGTATGTGGTCCACCACATACTGTAGTATGTGGTCCACCGTGTACTGTAGTATGTGGTCCACCGCATACTGCAGAATGGGGCCCACCGCATACTGCAGAATGGGGTCCACCGCATACTGTAGAATGGGGTCCACCGCATACTGTAGAATGGGGTCCACCGCATACTGTAGTATGTGGTCCATCGCATACTGTAGTATGGGGTCTACCGCATACTGTAGTATGTGGTCCACCGCATACTGTAGTATGTGGTCCACCACATACTGTAGTATGTGGTCCACCGTGTACTGTAGTATGTGGTCCACCGCATACTGCAGAATGGGGCCCACCGCATACTGCAGAATGGGGTCCACCGCATACTGCAGAATGGGGTCCACCGCATACTGTAGAATGGGGTCCATCGCATACTGTAGTATGTGGTCCACCACATACTGTAGAATGGGGTCCACCGCATACTGTAGTATGTGGTCCACCACATACTGTAGTATGTGGTCCACCGCATACTGTAGTATGTGGTCCATCGCATACTGTAGTATGGGGTCTACCGCATACTGTAGTATGTGGTCCACCGCATACTGTAGTATGTGGTCCACCACATACTGTAGAATGGGGTCCACCGCATACTGTAGAATGGGGTCCACCGCATACTGTAGTATGTGGTCCACTGCATACTGTAGTATGTGGTCCACCGCATACTGTAGTATGGGGTCCACCGCATACTGTAGTATGGGGTCCCCCGCATACTGTAGTATGGGGTCCACCGCATACTACAGTATGCGGTCCACGTGGTGGACCCCATACTGTAGTATGTGGTCCACCGCATACTGTAGTATGTGGTCCACCGCGTACTGTAGTATGTGGTCCACCGCATACTGTAGTATGTGGTCCACCGCATACTGTAGTATGTGGTCCACCACGTACTGTAGTATGTGGTCCACCGCATACTGTAGTATGTGGTCCACCGCATACTGTAGTATGTGGTCCACTGCGTACTGTAGTATGTGGTCCATCGCATACTGTAGTATGTGGTCCACCGCATACTGTAGCATGTGGTCCACTGCGTACTGTAGTATGTGGTCCACCGCATACTGTAGTATGTGGTCCACCGCGTACTGTAGTATGTGGTCCACCGCATACTGTAGTATGTGGTCCACCGCATACTGTAGTATGTGGTCCACCGCGTACTGTAGTATGTGGTCCTCCGCGTACTGTAGTATGTGGTCCACCGCGTACTGTAGTATGTGGTCCACCGCATACTGTAGCATGTGGTCCACCACATACTGTAGTATGTGGTCCACCGCATACTGTAGTATGTGGTCCACCACATACTGTAGTATGTGGTCCACCGCATACTGTAGTATGTGGTCCACCACATACTGTAGTATGTGGTCCACCGCATACTGTAGTATGTGGTCCACCACATACTGTAGTATGTGGTCCACCACATACTGTAGTGACACGTCACCTGGAGGGAGGTAGAGAACCCACATGTTCCCCCCCTCCTACGCAATGTGCCTACAAGCCCCGCCCTCTACCCCCCTTTCTCCTCCATATGCCTACTTTCACCCTTCACCCCCCTCTCCCTATACTTCCAACTCATCGTATTCACTCCCCCCCCCACCCCCACTATTCTCACCACTTATCCCCTCCACATTCCCCCCCCCTCATTCATTTCTACCCCCCCCCCCACACACACACATCCCCTCATTCAACAGTGCCCCCCACCACCACCACCACCACCCAGGTCCCCCACCCCACCACCTCCACCACCCAGGTCCCCCCACTACCACCACCACCCAGGTCCCCCGCCCCACCACCACCACCACCCAGGTACCCCCCCACCACCACCACCACCACCCAGGTCCCCCCCACCACCACCACCACCACCCAGGTCCCCCCCACCACCACCACCAACACCCAGATCCCCCCCCCACCACCACCACCACCCAGGTCCCCCCCCACCACCACCACCCAGGTCCCCCCCCACCACCACCACCACCCAGGTCCCCCCAACACCACCACCACCCAAGTCCCCCCCCACCACCACCACCCAGGTCCCCCCCCACCACCACCACCACCCAAGTCCCCCCCCACCACCACCACCCAGGTCCCCCCCCACCACCACCACCACCCAGGTCCCCCCAACACCACCACCACCCAAGTCCCCCCCCACCACCACCACCCAGGTCCCCCCCCCCCACCACCATCACCCAGGCCCCCCACCACCACCACCCAGGTCCCCCGCACCACCACCACCCAGGTCCCCCCACCACCACCACCCAGGTCCTCCCACCACCACCACCCAGGTCCCCCCACCACCACCACCCAGGTCCCCCCCACCACCATCACCCAGGTCCCCCCACCACCATCACCCAGGTCCCCCCACCACCACCACCCAGGTCCCCCCACTACCACCACCAGGTCCCCCCACCACCACCACCACCACCCAGGTCCCCCCCACCACCACCACCACCATTTCCCACCACCACCACCACCCAGGTCCCCCCCCCCACCACCACCACCCAGGTCCCACCACCACCACCACCCAGGTCCCCCCACCACCACCACCCAGGTCCCCCCACCACCACCACCACCCAGGTCCCACCACCACCACCACCCAGGTCCCCCCACCACCACCACCACCCAGGTCCCCCCACCACCACCACCACCCAGGTCCCCCCCACCACCACCACCACCAGGTCCCCCCACCACCACCACCACCAGGTCCCCCCACCACCACCACCACCAGGTCCCCCCACCACCACCACCACCCAGGTCCCCCCACCACCACCACCACCCAGGTCCCCCCACCACCACCACCACCCAGGTCCCCCCACCACCACCACCACCCAGGTCCCCCCACCACCACCACCAGGTCCCCCCACCACCACCACCACCAGGTCCCCCCACCACCACCACCACCCAGGTCCCCCCACCACCACCACCCAGGTCCCCCCACCACCACCACCAGGTCCCCCCACCACCACCACCACCAGGTCCCCCCACCACCACCACCACCAGGTCCCCCCACCACCACCCAGGTCCCCCCACCACCACCACCACCCAGGTCCCCCCACCACCACCACCAGGTCCCCCCACCACCACCACCACCAGGTCCCCCCACCACCACCACCACCAGGTCCCCCCACCACCACCACCACCAGGTCCCACCACCCAGGTCCCACCACCACCACCCAGGTCCCACCACCACCACCCAGGTTCCCCCACCACCACCACCACCCAGGTCCCCCCACCACCACCACCACCAGGTCCCCCCACCACCACCACCCAGGTCCCACCACCACCACCCAGGTTCCCCCACCACCACCACCACCAGGTCCCCCCACCACCACCACCCAGGTCCCCCCACCACCACCATCCAGGTCCCCCCACCACCACCACCACCCAGGTCCCCCCACCACCACCATCCAGGTCCCCCCACCACCACCACCACCAGGTCCCCCCACCACCACCACCACCACCACCACCACCCAGGTCCCCACCACCACCACCACCACCCAGGTCCCCCCACCACCACCACCACCAGGTCCCCCCACCACTACCACCCAGGTCCCCCCACCACCAAGACAGTGACTACCGAGAATAACGTCTTTGTTCCAATCTTGCTCGGGGATATTGTCACAAAAATGAGAACCGTTTGTGATTTTTACTCCACCACGAAGGAAATTATGTGAGCAGTTGTGTTCGTTCACACGCCACAATGATTCGCTCAGGTGAGGGGGGGGCGGGGGTGGGGGGTGGAGAGATGGAGGGGGTGGGGCGGGGGTGGGGGGTGGAGAGAAGGAGGGGGGGGGGTGGGACATGTGTGTGTGTACGTTTAGCTGATCTTAGAAAAGAGAGATATTTTCCTCCTACCTTCTTGCCTCTCTCCCTCCCTCACTCCCCCCCCCCCCCCACCTCCCTCACACCCAACTAGGAAGGCCGAACGAAGCATTGTGGAAAACAGAGGAGGTGATCCAATGAGAAGTCTTTTAATTACAACACATGAGTCCTCCCCCCTCCTCCCCCTCTCTACCCCCCCCCCAACCTAAAAAAGTTTTTTACATGGGTATATGTAGGGAAATTTTGGGTGGCCGGGGGGGGGGGAGGAGGGGCGGCTGCCAGCCGGGGTACACAATGACTGTGGCAGCCGTCATCTGTTTGCACGTGCCAGAAACCAACGTTACAAATGCATCCTACTACTGTGACACGTAGCGGCTTAGCAAGGTCTACGTTTTCTATGCCTCGGACTCGGCAGGTTAGGCGGGTTGCTTGGGTTGGTACGTCTCTGGTACAGTTGAGGAGGTGGTTAAGATTCTTGACGGCATGTAATTCTGTTCAGTTGATCCTCTACCAATCACAAGAGCTGCGTGTCTCTAAGAGGAAATATTGTGGCTCTAAGATGCGAGTCCAGAACGCGAGTTCGATCCTGCAGTACCTCCTGCCTGCCCCCCCCCCCTTGTAAATATGTACTCCGACGGCCGTCTTCCAGCTGTCGGGCAATTCACCCTATATGTTATATCCTGATACATTAATGATCAACTCTCGGTGTATACAAACGGTGATACGCCCTCTTTCCCTACAACCTTGTCTAGTGCAGTGATTTCCAACCATTTAACCATCGGATGCTCACTGATGGAGCCGGTAGACTTTATTTCAGTTATATTTAGCGATAAATATTGACTTCCTTTCGTCATTTTTTTTGCTCTATATTTCTTGCGGACCCCTTGAGGAAAGGTGACTTTGAACAGTGCTTCTATGTCTATTTAATCAACTCCCCCTTACAATTGTGTATGTTATTAACATGTCTCCTCCCTTTCATCCTTTCTGCCACTGTGGTGACTCACTACTATGTGGTTGTCCTCTTGAGGTTATCTTGAGATGATTTCGGGGCTTAGCGTCCCCGCGGCCCGGTCTTCGACCAGGCCTCCTTTTTGTTACACAACCCCCAGGAAGAAGCCCGTAGCTGCTGTCTAACTCCCAGGTACCTATTTACTGCTAGGTACAATGGGCATTAGGGTGACAAATATTTTGCCAATTTGTCTCCGCCTCCACCGGGGATCGAACCCGGAACCTCAGGACTACGAATCCGAAGCGCTGTCCACTCAGCTGTCAGGCGCCTCACGACTCAAGTAGTGACACAGTTCATCGGGGGACTGAACTGAACACACATACCACTTACTTTAGTGTGTATATTTGAATAATTTCGAATTCTGTTTTAGGTTTCCTCAGTGGTCCACAGTGGAAAATGCAAGAGGGTTGTAAATACAACACTGCCCAAGTAACTCTGATGTATGTTCCGGTGTGTGAGTACTCACCTAGTTGTACTCGCCTAATTGTGCTTGCGGGGGTTGAGCTTTGGCTCTTTGGTCCCGCCTCTCAACCGTCAATCAACTGGTGTACAGGTTCCTGAGCCTACTGGGCTCTATCATATCTACATTTGAAACTCTGTATGGAGTCAGCCTCCACCACATCACTGCCTAAAAGAGTGTGTGTGTTTACTAGTTGTGTTTTTGCGGGGGTTGAGCTTTGCTCTTTCAGCCCGCCTCTCAACTGTCAATCAACTGTTTACTAACTATTTTTTTTTTTTTTTTTTTGTTTTTTTTCCCCACACACCACACACACACACACACCCCAGGAAGCAGCCCGTGACAGCTGACTAACTCCCAGGTACCTATTTACTGCTAGGTAACAGGGGCACTTAGGGTGAAAGAAACTTTGCCCATTTGTTTCTGCCTCGTGCGGGAATCGAACCCGCGCCACAGAATTACGAATCCTGCGCGCTATCCACCAGGCTACGAGGCCCCTATGTGTGTGTGTGTGTGTGTGTGTGTGCGCGTGTGTGTGTGTGTGCGCGTGTGTGTGTGTGTGCGCGCGTGTGTGTGTGTGTGTGTGTGTGCGTGTGTGTGTGTGTGCGTGTGTGTGCATGGATTTGTATATACCAGTAACTAATAGACACTAAACACTAGCACTATACCTTCGTCTTCCAGAGGTCCATTCAAGTTGTTTCTCAAGTTAATCTAATAACTACTCTCTCTCCCCCCCCCCCTCTTACTCTCCCCCCCCCCTCCCCCACACACGTGGACAAAACTGTCACGGACATTCATCAACAAAGGTAACTAATTTCAGTAACAAAAGCGCGCGAACTCACCAAGAACAATAACAACCCCATGAACGCTTGGTGAGTCTTGTTCTGGGGATGACGCTGAGGTGAGTACCCTACCCACATTGTGTCTGGCGCCATGGTCACAATCCTAATTTCAGTCTCGAAAACTCGTAGATCTCAAACCAAAAAGCGCGCGCACTTAGCATCAACAAACCAAAAAGCGCGCGCACTTAGCATCAACAAACCAAAAAGCGCGCGCACTTAGCATCAACAATAACAAACCAAAGAGCGCGCGCCCTGAGAGGGAACAACCCTCCATCAAGCAGCATCTCCATTGATTGATGTGTACGCATGCGCGCGTGTAAGTAATTACCTAAGTGTAGTTACAGGATGAGAGCTACGCTCGTGGTGTCCCGTCTTCCCAGCACTCTTTGTCATATAACGCTTTGAAACTACTGACGGTCTTGGCCTCCGCCACCTTCTCAGTTAGTTTCTTCCAAACGTCTACCACTCTGTTTGCAAAAGAAAATTTTATAATATTTTTTAGGCACCTCTGTTATCCAAGAGGATCTTGAACCTGTGTCCTCTTGTTCAAGTTGCTGGTTTCAAGAATTCCTCTTTGTCAATTTGATCTATTCCTGTTAGTATTTTGTAAGTGGTGATCATATCACCTCTGTTTCTTCTATCTTCTAGTTTTGGCATGTTTAACGCCTGTAGTCTCTCCTCTTAACTCTTTGTTTTTCAGTTCCGGAAGCCATTTTGTAGCATGCCTTCAACCCGTTCTCGCAAATTTAATAAGTCAATATTGACTTATTAGTTGCGTGCATAGGTGACATAAACATAATAGTTTCCCTTGAAAAGCTTCATAGAAAACACCGACCTTACCTAACCTACTTAGTATGTTAAAATAAGCATCTTATAGCTTCGTAATTACAATTGTTACTTAACCTATTATAGGTATAGGTTAGGTAATAATTGTAATTACGAAGCAATAAGATGCTTATCTTAACATACTAAGTAGGTTAGGTAAGGTCGGTGTTTTCTATGAAGCTTTTCAAGGGAAACTATTATGTTAAGTATGTCACCTATGCACATATTTAATATGTCAATATTGACTTATTAAATTTGCGAGAACGGGTTGATGCCTTTTCACCATTTCCAGTTTATTTATGTGCTTCTTGAAATTTGGGCACCATACAACTGCTGCATATTCTCAGTTTCCACCTGTGTGGGGGAACTGAGAATACTTCCACACACAGCTGGAAATATTATAATTTTGGTCTAACAAAAGTCATGAACAGTTTCTTTAGTATTTCACCATCCATATAATTAAAAACAAATCTGAAGTTGGAAAGCGACGCATACGCTCCTGTTACAGTGATATTTGTGTTCCTCTGGCGACAGCTTACTATCCAAAACCCACCAAACACACACCGAAACAACGACGTTGGTACAACGTTCGAGCAAGTTTTAACACCACCTAACCAGTTATAACAACCAATATAGCAAGTTGTAACAACGTTCTAATACGTCATAAACACGTGAAGCCAAGATGTAACAACTTTATTTC
>NC_091218.1:15796549-15829049 GCF_040958095.1 Procambarus clarkii | reverse complement strand
TGTGTACGTTGATGAATGGTGGGCGGTGATGGGGGGGGGAGGGGGGTGATAGTGAGGGGGGGAGATAAGGGGGGAGTGCGGTGATAGTGGGGGGGGGGAGGGAGGTATAGTGGGGGGGAGGTCGGTGATAGTGAGGGGAGGAGATAAGGGGGGAGGGCGGTGATAGTGGGGGGAAGGGAGGTGATAGTGGGGGGGGGAGATAAGAGGGGGGGGGGGAGATACAGGAGGGGGGCGACGATAGAGGGGCAATAGACATGGCAGCTGTCGTTCTATTGGTCCTTCCCGACCATGATTGGGGCCCCGCTGACAGCCTCCCCCAGAGGGACGCCCCTCCTCCTCCCCTACCCCCCCCCCCCCTCCCCCTCCACACATCTCTAATTACTCAAACTTTTTCATTTTTTTTTTTATCTCGTCTCCACTTCGACAACGACTCTCCCGCTAAACCGATTATTCAAAGACCTCCGCAAACGTCCGGATCAGGCCGGCCGTATATGTACCAATCGTCTCATAAGAGTCCATAATATATAGACCTCTAACAAATATTAGGTCAAGGGCCGGACCTGAGTGTCTCGGGGTCTCTTGAAATGTAAACAAACCCGGCCAGCTGTTCTGAAACCTTACCGCGGTGCAAGGACAAATGCCTTGCTATGTAATACGTTATAACCGATTCTATACGCTGATTATACACACACATACGTTATAGGCACGTGGCTCTTGGTGTGTGTGTGTGTGTATGTGTGTGTGTGTGTGTGTGTGTTTGGTGGGGGGGGGGGAGTGGTGGCTTGTATGTTGCTTTGCTTTCTTGGGTTTTATGATTGATTGTTGTTGTTAATCGTCAGATAGGAGAATTGGAAAGTGACAGCTGGAGCGTGTGAGGGGTGGGTGGTGGGGGGGTGGGGGGAATGGAGAAGAGGGGTAAGGAATGGGGTAGAAGAGGGGAAGAGCTCTTGTAAGGACAGACAGTGGGGGGGTCTGTGATCTCTCTCTTCACCCCTCCCTCTCTCCCTCCCATCTCTCTGTCCCCTCTCTCTCCCTCCCCTCTCCACATTTTCACTACCAACTTCCCTTTTATTTGAACTACTTATGCATGAGTGCATTGTATAAAATGAATGAAGGTGCCGATGAGTACACACTGCTCCCTTAGTAACAATATCAACAAAGTAGTAAGAAAGTAATTATGTAAATAAAGTTATAAGCCAGTGTGGAGTTGCGGTTCGAACAGAGGTCGTGGAGTGAAGCATTTGTTCCGGAAGTGTTCGAACGTCGTCATTTGTGAGTCGTGTGTATCAGCCCGTCCTTAATAAACAAAGGCCAAAGTCCATTCCATCCACCCGCCAAACCTCCAGCTGTTTATGAATGAAAACGGTTTACACACGACACACAACTGTTGACATTCGAACACTTCCGGAACAAGTGCTTCACTGACGAATTTTGTTCGAACCACAACGCTATAGATGCTTCACCCACGTACTACAAATACAAATAATCGCCAACAGAACCTAAACACCTAACCTAACTAATGCCTAAATATGCACACTATTCAATATATATAACATTAATTAATATAACATATAACAATATTAATTTATATGAGAATTTTTTTTTTTTTAATGAACAAAATGTTCAGCTTGACTGAGACTGCACCAAGCCAGGAAGACTGTGTTAACAGTTAACACCAAAGCAATTATATAGCAGAAGACCATTGGATATTTCCAGTGTTGCCTTGATAACATGCTCCTAACACAAGAGAGGGGCCGGAATCCTATACGTATGTAACATCCTATACGTAATCCTATACGTATGTATATATTACATCCTATACTGTATGTAAGAACCTATATAACAACAGTGGATTAAAGAAAACGAGGCGAGAATTATGAGTGGGGGGTAACATAATTAAATAGGAGCACAGGCGTTACTGAGACGATGCCTACTCTATCTGGACAGCAGCATCCGTTGCCTCCTCTACGATGCTAGCCAGGCAGGTGAGGGGAGTCTTGGGCATGGGATGGATAGGGAGAGAGAGGGGAGGGTAGAGAGAGAGGGGAGGGTAGAGAGAGAGAGGGGGGAGGGTAGAGAGAGAGAGGGGGGAGGGTAGAGGGATCCACCAGAGGAGAAGCTGCAGGATTAAGAAGGACAATGAAGGATTGGAGAGGAAGAGAGGGGGAAGAGGAGGTATCATGAGCTCTTCTCGGTAGGGGGTACCAAACCGATTCGTAAATACCACTACCTTCCCCCCCACCCCTCCTATTCTCCCTTTTCATTCAGCCTCCACAGTCCCTATCCTTCCCCTCTCCTATCCCGAACAGGCGGCCATTATTGTTTAATTCTCGTTTTTGGTCAACGTGAGAAGTTGGTTTTGGTTTCGCTAAGAGGAAAAGGAGGAGGGGAGGGGTGAGGTAACGAGACAGTCAGACAGAGACAGACAGACAGAGACAGTCAGTCAGAGACAGACAGACACTCTGAAATAAATACATAAGCAGGCAAAACTTACCGTTTGCCCGAAACGCTGTGCGTATTAGTGGCTTTAAGTATTGTATGTACTAGCTCTGTCTTTTAATTCCAACATTATGTTTGCAGCTCATCTACGTATATACTTTTACCTGAAATAAAAATGAATTTTGGAGAATTGATTTTTCAATTACCATCGACAGTGAAAAGAAACATAAGAACTATTGAGAAAATTCGTGTTAGAATTAGTAATCTTACTTTTTCGGTCATATTTAATAATATACTTTTACCTGACTAAACATTTGTTTATATATCCAAATACAACCTTAAAAAAATTTTAAACTGAAAGAAAACACGCCACGTGGCTATTGGAAAAAAATATTTAAATAAAGAAAAATTCGAAAGGAGGGGGGAAAGGGAACTTGTGACCCCATTTACACTCCAGGAAGCACAGGGAGTGATGGTCGGAGCGCTCTGTCAACATCAATACCCACACGCAGCTCCTACCACAACCACAACCACCACACACACACAACCAATCCAACCCGTCCTCTTAAAAATAACGTCACTTTTGGCTCGTATGCGCGCTATGGCCAAATTTGGACGAAATTTGAAATGAAATCGACTCACAGAAGTGACGTACTGTTCCGTTTTCTGTTTGAGTCGACCAGTCATCCTCTCCCAGCAAACAACGATGTGGCCTCTCATGTTAGAAATAAGTCAGTACATCACCGTGTTCATCAACATATTCATTGTCAACACATTCACCATATTCACGAAAGCACTTACGAACCTGTACAGCTTTTCTCAATCTTCGGCGACTTTGTTTCCAATTATTAAACAGTTAATGAGCCCCGAAGCCCCAGGAGGCTGTTTATAACAATAACAACAGTCGAATGGGAAGTTTTCATGCTTGTAAACTGTTTAATAAATGTAAGCAAAGCCGTCAAAGATTGAGGAAAGATGTACACGTTCGTAAGTGCTTGCGTAAGTACTTTCGAGAATCTAGCCCCAGTAAGCTTACAACAAGAGGAGCCAAGCAGCTTAGAATACTTACAGGAAGGCAGTAGATAACACACTGAACACGGCGCATAATTTAACATGGGACTGAAAAACATAAGAGGTACGAGTGAACACATTAGAATTATGAGGGATGTATAGTAGGCTTTGCAGGATGACGTAGCAAGGATGGCCAGGCACAAGCCCAGACTGATGCACAAACACATCCTGCAGCCCGTCCTCCAAACAAAGATCCAAAAGTGATTCCTTGCACCCGCCAAACTCCCTGTTTATGAATGAAAAGCGGTTTACACACGACTCACAACTGCTGACGTTCGAACACTTCCGGAACAAGTTCTTCACTGACGAATTTTGTTCGAATCACAACGCTATAAATGCTTCACCCACGTACTACAAATACAAATAATCGCCAACCGAACCTAAACACCTAACCTAACCTAACCTAACCTATTCCTATATATGCACAATATGCTAATATATTATAATATTAATTTATACTTGAGAAAATTCCCGTTTTGAATGAACAGCATGTTAAAATTTATGAATGCGTCTGTGGGGTCGACCGCTGGATGGAATGGACTTGAGTCGAGGACGGGTTGCATCGTGGCTGGCTAAATTATACCGCGAGAAGTACTCACCTAATTGTGCTTGCGGGGGTTGAGCTTTGTCTCTTTGGTCCCGCCTCTCAACTGTCAATCAACTACAGAAGCGCCTCTTGTGCGCAACTAGCAGGAAGAAAATGTCCACAATATGGAAAACCCAAAAATAATACGAATTTTAACTAAATAATTCTAAATTACTAGCTGTTGTAACTGCTAGAAAGACCAAAGTACAAGTCCAAAGATGCCGAGTGCAAGTCCAAACATGCCGAGTACAAGTTCAAACATGCCGAGTACAAGTCCAAACATGCCGAGTACAAGTCCAAACATGCCGAGCACAAGTCCACACATGACGAGCACAAGTCCAAACATGCCGAGCACAAGTCCAAACATGCCGAGCACAAGTCCAAACATGCCGAGCACAAGTCCAAACATGCCGAGCACAAGTCCAAACATGCCGAGTACAAGTCCAAACATGCCGAGCACAAGTCCAAACATGCCGAGCACAAGTCCAAACATGTCGATTACAAGTCCAAACATGCCGAATGCAATAATGAACTTCTTTTAGAATATCCAAACGATGAGTCACAATAACGTGGCTGAGGACATGTTGACCGAACCACATTACACCGGAAGGTGAAGGGACGACGTACGACGTTTCGGTCCGTCCTGGACCATTATGAAGTCGATTGACCGAAACGTCGTCGTCCCTTCATCTTCTGGTTTGTGGTTTGGTCAACATCTTAGAACGTCTCAAGAATACTTCGTGAGAACTCAGAAAATAACACCTATTTTATGGGGCCTCGTAGCCTGGTGGATAGCGCGCAGGACTCGTAATTCTGTGGCGCGGGTTCGATTCCCGCACGAGGCAGAAACAAATGGGCAAAGTTTCTTTCACCCTAATTGCCCCTGTTACCTAGCAGTAAATAGGTACCTGGGAGTTAGTCAGCTGTCACGGGCTGCTTCCTGGGGTGTGTGTGTGTGTGTGTGTGGTGTGGGGAAAAAAAAAAAAAAAAGTAGTTAGTAAGTTAGTAATTAGTTAGTAAAACAGTTGATTGACAGTTGAGAGGCGGGCCGAAAGAGCAAAGCTCAACCCCCGCAAAAACACAACTAGTAAACACCTAATAAACTTCACTAATATATAACACAAGGTGAGAGAAATAATCTGGAAAGGAGAGTTATTCCTGAGCTCTTTTCACAGGAATATTTAATTTTCACTTAATTTTCACACATTAAAAATTGTGAGGATGGTGCATGGGTGTAGAGGGGTGGATAGGAGAGGGGGATGAGGCGTGTAAGGCTGGGGAAATTGGGGTGGAGAGGCGAGATATGGGATGAAAATCAGAGTGGAAGTGGATAGGAGAGGTAAACAGACAGAGGGAGTATGGACAGAGCAGGAGAGGAGGGTGGATAAGAGGAGAAAGGGGGGGGGGGATTGATGGATAAGAGGAGACAGGGTAGGCGAGATAGGGTAGAGAGAGGTTGGTTCGCATCGTCCTATTCCTTACAGACGATGCCTGCACATGACTGTAAAGCTGCCTCCCAGTTGGGTGGGTGTGGAGCACATGACTGTAAAGCTGCCGCCCAGTTGGGTGGGTGTGGAGCACATGACTGTAAAGCTGCCGCCCAGTTGGGTGGGTGTGGAGCACATGACTGTAAAGCTGCCGCCCAGTTGGGTGGGTGTGGCGCACATGACTGTAAAGCTGCCTCCCAGTTGGGTGGGTGTGGAGCACATGACTGTAAAGCTGCCGCCCAGTTGGGTGGGTGTGGAGCACATGACTGTAAAGCTGCCGCCCAGTTGGGTGGGTGTGGAGCAGGATTACCGTGTGTAACTGGCTCACCTCAGATGTAAACAGCCTTGTATAGACTGCTGTGTGCCTCTTCTTGAATCACCTGTGATATAAAATGACTATTGATACATGTATGTGTGTCTGTGTGCATATAAGTACATATGAATGAGAAAAAAAATAACTGCCTTCACAAGACTGTTACTTGCTTAGCTAAATATACTATGGGGGGTTCAGTTCCCCCTTATATGCCTCCGTAACACCCCCCCCCCCCCCACCGCCCACGTAATGGGTATGGGGTGCATAATAAATGACTAAGCTGTTCACAAACGCTTCTAAGCTGACGGGGACTGCAGACTGCCGCAGAAAGCCCTAAACAAGCTGCGAGAGTGGCTAATAGAGTTCAGTCACCGTAAATGTAAAGTTATGAACATTTGGAAGGGAGAAAGCGGCTCAGACGATCCCTGCAGACTAAGAAGATTGAGAGTCGGGACCCAACAGCTGAAACTCTGCCCTCGCAAGCACAGCTAGACGAGTACAAGCGACTAAGAGACGGAGATAAAGTTGATGAGCAGCCTGACCTATGCATCTGGTAGTGCTTAAGAGGACTTAGAGAGGGATGGGGGGCTGGGGGAGAGGGGGGGCATGGAGAGAGGGGGGTGGCTGGGGGAATGGGGGGGCTGGGGGAGAGAGGGAGCTGAGAGAAAAGGGGGGCTGGGGGAGAGGGGGTGGAGAAGTGAGGCAGTGGGGGGGGGGGGGTGAAGGAATAAGGGGGTAAGGAAGGGGGATGGAAGAGATGGAATATAGAAAGAAAGTTGAGGGGAAACAGGGGTTGGGGAGAAAGGGAGGATGGATGAAAGGGGAAAGGAAATATGGGTAGAATTGTGAGGATGATGAATGGGTGTAGAGGGGTGGATAGGAGAGGGAAATGAGGCGTGTAAGGATGGGGAAATTGGGGTGGAGAGGCGAGATATGGGATGGAAATCAAAGTGGAAGTGGATAGGAGAGTGAGTGAATAGGAGCGGTAAACAGACGGAGAGAGAATATGGACAGCAGAAGAGAGTGGATAGAAGGAGAAGGGGGGGGGAGGATTGATGGATAGGAGGGGACGGGGAAGGTGAGATAGGGTAGAGAGAGAGAGAGAGGTAGGTTCGCAGGCCTTTTGTTAAGCGACAATGGGTCGGGTAAACTCAGCCTACGAGGCCCCGGGTGACAGACCCCGTCCACCACACACACCATCTGCCGCCCCTGCTGCAGGTGGCAGCCACTTGCGGCCCCTGGGGGAGGAGGAGCTGCCTCCCTGGCTCCTGGGGGAGGAGGAGCTGCCTCCCTGGCCCCTGGGGGAGGAGGAGCTGCCTCCCTGGCTCCTGGGGGAGGAGGAGCTGCCTCCCTGGCTCCTGGGGGAGGAGGAGCTGCCTCCCTGGCCCCTGGAGGAGGAGGAGCTGCCTCCCTGGCCCCTGGGGGAGGAGGAGCTGCCTCCCTGGCCCCTGGGGGAGGAGGAGCTGCCTTCCTGGCCCCTGGGGGAGGAAGAGCTGCCTCCCTGGCCCCTGGGGGAGGAGGAGCTGCCTTCCTGGCCCCTGGGGGAGGAGGAGCTGCCTCCCTGGCTCCTGGGGGAGGAGGAGCTGCCTCCCTGGCTCCTGGGGAAGAAGGAGCTGCCTCCCTGGCTCCTGGGGGAGGAGGAGCTGCCTCCCTGGCTCCTGCACCCACACTCCCACTCCTCCTGCCACGCTTCAGACTCCTACCTCTCAAGCCCTGCCTTGGACCTATGTGTAGTCACTCAAGCCCTGCCTTGGACCTATGTGTAGTCACTCAAGCCTTGCCTTGGACCTATGTGTAGTTTAATGGAATGACTAGGCTCTTCGGCTACCTATTATATCCATGCTGCTGCTGGGGTGTGTTGGGGGTCGCGACAAACTCTGGCTTCGAACTCATTCCAATTATTTCAACTCGACGATTGGGTTGTTTGACATCTCTGTGACGTGTGTGAGAGCCTTGTTTCCTTCTCTGTCCTCTCGTTCTGCTCTGTCTAACTTTCAGCATTGCTTCTTCGTCTATTTGGGTTAATTCACCAAATCTTTTATGTTGTTATCATGTCTCCCCCTTTCCCCCCACCCCGTTTATTCTCACCTCCAACACGATGAGATCCAATCCCCCCTCAGCTCTGTATCGAACCTTGTTGCACATCTACGAATTGTGTCTAGTTATCCCCCCCCCTCCCCATGTCGAAGCATTGTGTGTGTTGCATGGGGGGAGGGGGGGGGGAGGGGGGGGGGAGGAGGTAGGTTGTTAACTGCTATCTGTACTCGCCTATCTTGGCTGTCCAAAGTTGAGCCTCAGGTCCTGGGTCACGCCTCTCAACATTCAGTAGCTTGTGCCACTGGTTCCGACCCTTGTAGTCTGTTGCTACTAATTTACTCCCTCGGTTCAATCCAGTTCTTCACATCTCTCTCTACAGTTCATGTTCTAATATTTACGTGTCATTTACATACATAATATTGTAAAAGTTCCCATAGATTATAGTTCCTCCATTGTCGCAGTCTGTGTTCCTGTTTACCTTGTCGATTATAGAGTAATTTACACGTTTTGATCATATCTTCCATGTTCCTTCACTTCACCAGAAACTGGAGACTTTTGGGTTAGTCAAGTCTGGTGACCAATGCCTCTCAGCTCTGGGACCAGTCTGGTGAGAGGCCTTTCATCTTCCCGCAGTTTCATATGCTTGGTAGTTCTGGTCTAATAGTCCTTACGTAACAGTTAGCAGGACCGAGCTTCAGCTCCGGTGCTTACCTTTCAGCCTCTTCTCCTTTAAGGTACGTGTAATGTGCGTTAAGGTTTTCTCCTCTCGATGACAACACACGAAGTGATGTTAAGAGACGCGTCACACTGTCGACTCAGTGTTTAGGATTTGACAAGATTTGAATGATTGATGTTGTTGACAGTTGATGACAGACCTACACATGTTTTTGACTTGACGCATGGCCACGAGGGCAGGATGTTGGATTGATGACGTCAGCTGATTGCTGTATGTAGCTATAGATAGGTATCTTTTCCTTCTATGACTGCCCCGGTAGTCTGAGTTATATAGGTCATGTGTGTTTAATTTTTAGTTGACTGGAGATATTTAATGTATTGACTACATGATATTTTATATGCAGTGAACGGTTTCCTCCCACTAGTGTGTGCTCGATATTAAAATGGAGGTTTGAGGGTAATAAGTACTTGTTTGAAGTTAATTCTGGCACTATGATGTCTGAATTGTCTCTGGAACATGGCAGTGGATGTAATATTAATTTGTGTGATGTATGTACAGCCGTGTGGTGGTAGTGTGGTGTGTCCCAGATTTAGTCTGGTCATTGTTATATATATATATATATATATATATAAATATATATATATATATATATATATATATATATATATATATATATATATATATATATATATAACTGAAAACTCACACCCCAGAAGTGACTCGAACCCATACTCCCAGGAGCAATTGTCCTGGGAGTATGTCCTGCCATATTGTCCTGGGGACCATTCAGGCTTGTTCGCATATATATATATATATATATATATATATATATATATATATATATATATATATATATATATATATATATATATCAATTGCTTTGTCTTTATGCACAATACAAAGTTGTTTTTACATATTCATACATTAAACCATTGATTGTAACCATGATATACATGTGCTTCAGCCTACAGTTTAGACTTATTGTCTTGTGTATGACCCTCTGTCCTGCGTGACAGTGAATACCACCATTATCCTCACTTTAATAAGACAATTGAAATTGTAATTAATGTTGTCAATAAAGATGTTAATAATAATAAATGTCTTCATGCTAGGCGCGATCTCAGGTGTATCATGGTACATAGTTATGGTATCATAGTTACCTTGAGGTGTTTTCAACGTGGTATGTTGAAGAACATGATATTTTCCCAAGTTGTTACTTGTGTCTAATCATGTCTACTCCTGAGACTACGAAGGGTGATGGCCTTGACTACCTTCCCTTCCTCCTCACTCCATGTGCTCATTACTCTTACAGTAACGAAGAACTTTGCATAGCTTTGCATACACCGCTGATGTTATCTTGATAGTGTGTGTCTCCAGCGATACGCTTGACAGGTAGATATCTAACCCCAAATCTGTCTCCTTTTGTCAATCAATTGTCTCTCTTCCCGTCGTTGTATACTTTTGACGCCGTCTCCTGATCCCAGCCCCCACATCTCATCACCTTGCATTTGTTTGGATTGAAGTCGAGGAGCCATTTCTCAGCCTCTATACAGTTTGTCCAGGTCCACCTGGAGGACTCTGCAATGCGGCTGTGATCCGCCTTATTAGTTCTGAGTCGCTGGTCAGCACCGCCAAGGTGCTACACAAGCTTCTCATTGTCTTCTGTGTCTCAGCCCCACCTGGTGTAAGGTGAGACCGGGGGGGGGGGGGGGGGCTGTCACCCGATACCAGCAGCTCCTTCCCCGCGGTGTTAGTCTAGCGATACCTCGCGATACCTCGCGATACCTCACATCGGAGTTATCCTCGTGTTCAACATGGGAGGCCTTGTAGCCGCTTCCTTTTGTGGGTCCCTTATCACGAGTCTTGGATGGTTGTGGGGCAGGGGTATGTACCCCTGGATGGTTGTGGGGCAGGGGTATGTACCCCTGGATGGTTGTGGGGCAGGGGTATGTACCCCTGGATGGTTGTGGGGCAGGGGTATGTACCCCTGGATGGTTGTGGGGCAGGGGTATGTACCCCTGGATGGTTGTGGGGCAGGGGTATGTACCCCTGGATGGTTGTGGGGCAGGGGTATGTACCCCTGGATGGTTGTGGGGCAGGGGTATGTACCCCTGGATGGTTGTGGGGCAGGGGTATGTACCCCTGGATGGTTGTGGGGCAGGGGGTGTGTGTACCCCTGGATGGTTGTGGGGCAGGGGGTGTGTGTACCCCTAGATGGTTGTGGGGCAGGGGTATGTACCCCTGGATGGTTGTGGGGCAGGGGTATGTACCCCTGGATGGTTGTGGGGCAGGGGGTGTGTGTACCCCTGGATGGTTGTGGGGCAGGGGTGTGTACCCCTGGATGGTTGTGGGGCAGGGGTATGTACCCCTGGATGGTTGTGGGGCAGGGGTATGTACCCCTGGATGGTTGTGGGGCAGTGGTATGTACCCCTGGATGGTTGTGGGGCAGGGGTATATACCCCTGGATGGTTGTGGGGCAGGGGTATGTACCCCTGGATGGTTGTGAGGCAGGGGTATGTACCCCTGGATGGTTGTGAGGCAGGGGTATGTACCCCTGGATGGTTGAGGGGCAGGGGTATGTACCCCTGGATGGTTGAGGGGCAGGGGTATGTACCCCTGGATGGTTGAGGGGCAGGGGTATGTACCCCTGGATGGTTGTGGGGCAGGGGTATGTACCCCTGGATGGTTGTGGGGCAGGGGTATGTACCCCTGGATGGTTGTGGGGCAGGGGTATGTACCCCTGGATGGTTGTGGGGCAGGGGTATGTACCCCTGGATGGTTGTGGGGCAGGGGTATGTACCCCTGGATGGTTGTGGGGCAGGGGTATGTACCCCTGGATGGTTGTGGGGCAGGGGTATGTACCCCTGGATGGTTGTGGGGCAGGGGTATGTACCCCTGGATGGTTGTGGGGCAGGGGTATGTACCCCTGGATGGTTGTGGGGCAGGGGTATATACCCCTGGATGGTTGTGGGGCAGGGGTATGTACCCCTGGATGGTTGTGAGGCAGGGGTATGTACCTCTGGATGGTTGTGAGGCAGGGGTATGTACCCCTGGATGGTTGAGGGGCAGGGGTATGTACCCCTGGATGGTTGAGGGGCAGGGGTATGTACCCCTGGATGGTTGAGGGGCAGGGGTATGTACCCTTGGATGGTTGTGGGGCAGGGGTATGTACCCCTGGATGGTTGTGGGGCAGGGGTATGTACCCCTGGATGGTTGTGGGGCAGGGGTATGTACCCCTGGATGGTTGTGGGGCAGGGGTATGTACCCCTGGATGGTTGTGGGGCAGGGGTATGTACCCCTGGATGGTTGTGGGGCAGGGGTATATACCCCTGGATGGTTGTGGGGCAGGGGTATGTACCCCTGGATGGTTGTGGGGCAGGGGTATGTACCCCTGGATGGTTGTGGGGCAGGGGTATGTACCCCTGGATGGTTGTGGGGCAGGGGTATGTACCCCTGGATGGTTGTGGGGCAGGGGAATGTACCCCTGGATGGTTGTGGGGCAGGGGAATGTACCCCTGGATGGTTGTGGGGCAGGGGAATGTACCCCTGGATGGTTGTGGGGCAGGGGAATGTACCCCTGGATGGTTGTGGGGCAGGGGTGTTGTAGGGCAGAGGAGCTCTTAGACACAGTTGCCCCTCGAGGGCTTCAGAACAGCGAGGAACACGTGCACAAGTTCAAGCCAGGACAAATCATTGAGCTTCAAGGGGAAAAAGAATTGTGACCGGGCGAGGCATCAGGAGCCCAGCGGTGTGTGGGGCCAGGTGACCACACTGAGCAATGGTGAGGGAGACTCCAGATGCGACAAGTGTGTGTGTGTCAAGTACTCGTCCAAAGGTTTCAGAAACACTTCAAAATAGAAGCGGATCAGCTTCCACATAATGGGTAGTTGGCGCTATTACAAAGGAGGACATTGCCTATTATAGGTCGTGTAGAAGTGACAATGTAAATCGAGCCACAGGAATAGATTCTCAGATACTAAAGGAAGCTGATGAGAATTCCTCAACACACACAACTAGTGATCTTTAACACCATATTACTAATAAATGGAGAGCTACCAGACGAACGGAAGATAGCCAACTTTGTACCTATATTCCATTACACAACCTCCCTATCGCTGCACCTTCCCTCCCTCCCACCGCACCATCTTCCATCCCTCCTATCCCATCACATACCCCTCCCTGGGCGACAAGTTTGACATGGCCACTGGAATCTCATATGACAGGTATAAACAGTTTGAGGACGGGCGAGTGAGCAAGGGGGATTCACGGTGGACGGAGGGCCGAGTATGTGGCTCTGGCGGCCAGTGCCGTCTCTCTCTCTCTCTCTCCCTGACCGGCTCAGGAATGTAGACGAACTGAAGAGAGGAGAGACAGGGAGGCTGCGAGAGAGGCGTGGGAATATCTGTAGATGATGCTCACGGGTGGTGGTGGTGTTGGAGATGATGGAGGCTGCAGTGATGCTCTTACTGGTGGTCGTTGGTACCAGGTAGGATGGTGATGGTGGTGGAGATAAAGCCTTGGTATTACCGGGAGTGGTGGTGGTACCGGGAGTGGTGGTACCGTGAGTGGTGGTACCGGGAGTGGTGGTACCGGGAGTGGTGGTACCGGGAGTGGTGGTACCGGGAGTGGTCGTACCGTGAGTGGTCGTACCGTGAGTGGTGGTACCGGGAGTGGTGGTGGTACCGGGAGTGGTGGTGGTACCGGGAGTGGTGGTGGTACCGGGAGTGGTGGTGGTACCGGGAGTGGTGGTACCGGGAGTGGTGGTGGTACCGGGAGTGGTGGTACCGGGAGTGGTGGTACTGGGAGTGGTGGTGGTACCGGGAGTGGTGGTGGTACCGGGAGTGGTGGTACCGGGAGTGGTGGTACTGGGAGTGGTGGTGGTACCGGGAGTGGTGGTGGTACCGGGAGTGGTGGTACCGGGAGTGGTGGTACCGGGAGTGGTGGTGGTACCGGGAGTGGTGGTGGTACCGGGAGTGGTGGTGGTACCGGGAGTGGTGGTACCAGTAGTGAAGGCCACACAAGAACCTCAGCAACAATACAGCCTCCATGAGTGCATACAGCTCTATACTGTACAATGTCCCACATTGACTGACTTTCGCCCTCCTGGGCTGAGGTATGCTGAGCTCTGTAATTACTATATGAATACTGGATCATTTGATATATTGGACTTGTACCCAAGATTGACTATGTAATACATCTGTTTGCATTGTATTGTACTATACAATATGAAATACATCTGTTATACAATGTATATATACACTATATAACAGTGTATATATAACCTGAGCTTGTAAAAGCATCTTAATCACTTTCAGCAGTTAAGTGTTCAATAGCACACTAGTTTGTAGAGAAGCTATCTTACCCTGACAAAGTAGAAGAGACATAAGTGTATGTATATCTATGTGGATATGTGTAGGTATATGTGTATATATGTATGTGTATTTGTAAACAGGATATGTAGAAGCTGGTCAGAATTGCATTTCTCCTTTGTAAACGCACATTAATGACACTGTAAAAAGACATCTCAAACACTGTTTATGTAGGACAGACGTAAATATGTGTATTTATGTCTGTAGGTTAGATTAGCATTTTAAAAGCACTACAATCACCTTCTGTGGTTGAGTGTTCAATAAACCCTTGAACTATATGTTCAACACTTCTCTAGCCCTGTCCATGGAGGACAGAAGAAAATGTATATATGCTGGTTAGCATTGTAAATGTGTGGCCACGTCTGTGGTAGAAAATAATAATAATACTAATAATAATATTAATAAAACAGTTCTATCAGCAACACCTGCCAATCTCCCCCCCCCCTCCCCTCTCTCAACCACTTGGGCTGGACGGTAGAGCGACAGTCTGGCTACATGCTGGTCGGCGTTCAATCCCCGACCGTCCAAGTGGTTGAGGGCACCATTCCTTCCCCCCGTCCCATCCCAAAACATTATCCTGATCCCTTCCCAATGCTATATAGTCGTAATAGCTTGGCGCTTTCCTTAGATAATCCCCCCCCCCTTCTTCCCACACATAATACATAACAGCCGGCACCTGTGGCACCTGTGGCACCTGCATTATTAATTACCTTAATACTCTCGCCCCCTTCCTTACATATCCAGCCACGCCCTACCTTGGTTTACAATACCAGTGTCGTCATAACTATATTAGTTTACAATACCTGTGGGGTTCTATCTACATTATTTACGATACCAATGCATTCCCACTTCAGAGAGGGAGCCGGTCGGCCGAGCGGACAGCACACTGGGCTTGTGATCCTGTGGTCCCGGATTCGATCCCGGGCGCCAGCGAGAAACAATGGGCAGAGTTTCTTTCACCCTATGCCCCTGTTATCTAGCAGTAAAATAGGTACCTGGGTGTTAGTCAGCTGTCACTGGCTGCTTCCCGGGGGTGGAGGCCTGGTCGAGGACCGGGCCGCGGGGACACTAAAAAGCCCCGAAATCATCTCAAGATAACCTCATCTCAAGATAACCTCATCTCAAGATAGTTTACAATACCAGTGGTCGTTAGCTAGTTTGTAATAACACTGATCCTGACTGGTTAACACTTTACTATCCCGAAAAGCATATTGCACCAGGTAATATGCCAGTCCAGCAACCAGGAGGCCTGGTCGACGACCGGGCCGCGGGGACACTGAGCCCCGGAAGCACCTCAAGGTAGCCTCAAGGTAGGTAACTGCTTGAGTGATCTGACAAGAGACTTTACTTGATCACTTGCCAACCTTAAGGAAGATATTGTTGTCCATCACTAAATATATCTCTTGGTACCGGGAGTGTATATATATAATATTATATATATCATTATATATAATAATATATATATATATATATAATAATAGTATTATATATATAATATTATACACCCTTCGTGTGTATAATATTATATATATATATATAATGTCGTACCTAGTAACCAGAATGCACTTCTCGGCCTACTATGCAAGGTCCGATTTGCCTAATAGGCAGTGATTTTCTTTATTTTCAATAAATTGTTTCCTATTGGCTTATTTTAATTATTATTATTATATAATATTAAGAACATAAATTATTGATTTAGTTACGTTAGGTTCGGTCATATATCTACGTTAGTTTTACCTAAAATTTAAAAAAATTAACTCATACATAATGAAATGAATAGCTTTATCATTTCATAAGAAAAAAAATGAGAAAAATATTGAAATTCTGGACAACTTGGCTTATTACGCAAATCGGGCCTTGCATAGTAGGCCAAGAACTGTGTTCTAGCTACTAGGTACAACATATATATATATATATATATATATATATATATATATATATATATATATATATATATATATATATATATATATATATATATTAGTCGAGATATGGTAATTCTTTGTATTTTATGATATTTAAGTTTTAAAACGTTGTCAAATATTTGTCTTGTAAGACGAACAAAAGAATTACCGCTACAGCGGATTATGTTAAGGAAATGCTTAAAATGCCTTTTATCGACATACACACAACCCTCTGTTGCGCATTTTCACCCTTCACATCTCATTATTAACCTTTTATGTAGCATCTTAACGTCCTTTCTTATTGCAAATTGATGTTACATGAACGGTTCACGCTGGGAATGATTGCAATCTGGCCCCGTCCTTGTTGTAACGACGGGGGCAGTTAGCGCTCAGAAACTCACTTCATCATAGGCTCCAGTGAGCTCATATCTCAAACAGAAACGCCCCATTTTCAAGGTATTATCCCCCAATGAGTGAGTTTCTATTGAAAGCTGTCTGAATAAACATGGTAAGTAGCCTGGGCCAGGGGCGGCGGGAGGGCGCCCTCACTGATGGCGCGGAAGCGATGCCTCTTGACGTTTCCGATTGGTCAACGAGAAGGCCGCTCTTGCCATACAAGCTCTTACTTTTAATCATTTTACTACCACACACAGCAAATATTTCACACACTCGAGACGAATTGACGAAGTTAATGAGTGTTTTTTTGGTGTTGGTACCAGTATCGCGAGGTGTTTCTCTAAGACGTTGAGGAGAAACAATAGCATTTGTATCTCCTTGTTGGGCGCTTGACGGGGTATACTTGACGGGCAGCTGACGCGGCTATTCATTGGCTGGTGACCATGACCCGGCGCCGCCATTGGCCCGTTGATTCCCGGCAGCACATAATATCCGGTTCCTCACTGTCCGGGTTAGAGCAATCAGCCGACCGCAGAGGACCGGAGCACTGTGTAATTTCCTCACCTTTCCTCCGCTTAGACCCGGCCAGTATTGTCATCTATGGAGCACCTTTGTTACACTATCCTGCCCCCTCAAGATGAACCATAAGGCGACCCGCACTCATGCCCACCACCCCATCAACTATATACACGCGGCCACTTGCGAAACCTCTACATCTTTCTTTAATCATTGAGGCTTTAGTTACATTTATTAAACAATTTACGAGTTTATAAACTTCACAACCCGTGGTTATTATTATTATAAACATCCTCGTAGAGCTTCGGAACTAAAAATGTTTAATATATTAAGCCGTAGTGATTAAGGAGAGATGTACAGGTTTCGTACATGGTTGCATAAATGATGATGCTTGATGAATTCATCGACTTCCAACACGCCAATAACTCCCTCATCACTCATACTTTCACAATGTCTTGATGAATCGTCACTTACAAACCATAGAATACAAACAAAAATAAAAATAAATTACTTTGCAGACGAGGAGTCACAATAACGTGGCTGAAATATATTGACCAAACCACACACTAGAAAGTGAAGGGACGACGACGTTTCGGTCCGTCCTGGACCATTCTCAAGTCGATTGTGTCGACTTGAGAATGAGACACGTGAGATTGTGTCGACATTCTCACAATCGACTTGAGAATGGTCCAGGACGGACCGAAACGGCGTCGTCCCTTCACTTCCTAGTGTGGATTTTGGTCAATCAATGGATTACTTTACACAATTTTCGTGTGCAGCTGATAGAACACATTAATATAGCGTCATTAAAACACACAAACAATTCAAACTACATTTCAAGACTATGTGTTTTAAGTTACATATAAAATATCATTAAAATCTGTGAACAATTTCTCACTGGGAATTATTAGACTTATTTCTAATAGACATCTGAACATACAGCTGGCAAAACTAAACCGTAATTAACATTGTGAACGCATAATTAAGCAAATAATTTAATTTAGACTTTTAATTTCCGGGACAGTACATTCAGTAAAATAATATACATTGTATATCTTGGGAGTATTTGCAAGGGCATATTATAATTGTCATTATATCCTACAATAGTGTTCAAATGTGGCCGTGTGAAGCTTTGAGATTTACACACACACACACGCGCACGCACACACACACACACACACACACACACACACACACACACACACGCACACACACACACACACACGCACACACACACACACACACGCACACACACACACACACACGCGCACACGCACACACACACGCTCACACGCACACACGCACACACACACACACACAGGTAATGAAACTGAGGATAGAGGTAGACAGATTCACTACAAACGACAAGGAAGTGTGCGAGGAACTGAACAAGAAATTCCAGGAGGTCTTCACATTAGAGCAAGGAGAAGTTCCAGAAATAAAAGAGGGAATAGTTAACCAGGAACAACTAGAAGATTTTGGAATTACCAGTGGGGATGCAAGGAAGCTTTTGCTAGATTTGGATGTGACAAAGGCTATAAGCCCAGATGGAATTTCCCCTTGGATACTAAAGGAAGGAGCAGAAGCACTGTGCCTTCCACTCTCGGTAGTGTATAACAAATCACTGGCAACAGGGGAACTACCAAGAATTTGGAAAGCGGCTAATGTAGTCCCGATATACAAGAAATGGGATAGACAGGAGGCACTGAACTACAGGCTAGTATCGCTAACTTGTATGCCATGCAAGCTGATGGAGAAGATTGTGCGAAGAAAGCTAGTGGAACATCTGGAGCGAAAGAACTTTGTAACACAGCATCAACATGGGCTCAGGGATGGCAAGTCCTGCCTCACAGGGTTACTTGAATTCTACGACCAGGCAACAAAAATCAGGCAAGAAGGAGAGGGGTGGGCAGGCTGCATATTTTCGGACTGGCGGAAAGCCTTTGATACAGTACCACACAACAGGCTAGTAAAAATGCTGGAGATGCAGGCAGGAGTGAAAGGGGAAGGTACTCCATTGGATAAGGGAGTACCTAAGCAACAGAAGACAACGAGTCAGTATGAGGGGTGAAGTCTCCGATTGGCGAGGTGTCACCAGTGGAGTCCCGCAGGGGTCAGTCCTTGGACCTATACTGTTTCTGATGTATGTAAATGATCTCCCAGAGGTTATAGACTCGTTTCTTTCACTGTTTGCCGATAATGCAAAATTTGAGGAGGATTAAGGCAGAGGATGATAGTATGAGGCTACAAGATGACCTAGACAAATTGAATGAATGAGTCACTGTGAGGGGTGAGGTCTCAGATTGGCGAGACGGACAGAGATAGATTGTGATGCAAACGGATTTGGGTACACTCAAGGGGTCAGAAAAAGAGGAACCAAGCACCAGTTTACGTGGAGTGTTTACAATTGACCCGGAACAGGTCCCAATGTTACAAGAGGAGATAACCCCTAGATAAGAGACTGATAAATATTGAGGCGACAGCAGAGGAATTAAAGAAATATGTAGCATTAGATGAAACTATTAATGAGCGCTGAAGCTATTTGACCAGACAACGTATCACCGTAGATGTGAAAAGCAGCAGCTCAACGTACCTCTGGCAATGATCTTTACTGTCACTAGCAAAGGAAAAATTGCCAAGCTGCTGAAAGTCAAATGTGGTACTATATTGAGAGAGAGAGAGAGAGAGAGAGAGAGAGAGAGAGAGAGAGAGAGAGAGAGAGAGGAGCCACTTAACTATGCACAAACCAGCCTCACTAACAAGCATCCCCAGTAACGTACTCTAAAGAATAATCAGAATAAATCTGGTTACACACTTAGAGACAATTACACATGCTAACACTCGCAATCATGCCTTAAGGGAAGGCAAATCATGCCTAACGAATCTACTGGAGTTCTATAATAAAGTAATGAAAACAGGCAGGAGCGAGAAGGTTGCGCAGATTGCATACTTCTGAACTACCAAAAAGTCTTTGGCAGAGTACCTACATAAACTTTAGAGGCAGACGGGAGTAGGCAGGCAAGCACTAATATCAGGAAGAAATTACCTAACAGACAGGAGTCAGAGAGTAACAATACTGGAGCGAGAAGACGGACTGTCATAGGGCGAGAAGTGGAGGATCTCAAGGATCGGTGCTGGGACCCACACTATTTCTCATTGATATAAATAACTCAGCTATAGAGGTAGAGTCTTATATGTCAGTGTTTGCAGATGATGCAAAATTAATGAGACAATTTGTGACAAATGAGGATTGTAACATTATCCAAGATGGCTTCAACAAGCTCCAGAGTTAGTCAGGAAAATGGCTACTGGAGTTCAACACCAGCAAGTGTAAGGTGATGACAGGGGACCAAAAGGACGTAATAAAATGAGAGAAAACTAGTTCTCTTTAACGCCTGGAGGAAAATACCTTGGAGTGGACTTAACACCAAACCCAACTCCGGAGGCTTCTATATATCTCCGCAGTCTCCAGTCTCCGTGGCTCAGTGGTAAGATACTCGCCTGGCGTTTCGCAAGCGCCTTGCCTTGGGTTCGAATCCTGGCCGGGGAGGATTGACCGGGCGCCAATCCTTAACTGTAGCCTCTGTTCACCCAGCAGTGAATGGGTACCTGGTTGTTAAACGATTCGGCGGGGTCGTATTCCGGGGAAATTAGGGTTAAGGACCTTGCCCGAAACGCTACGCGTAATAGTGGCTTTACAAGAATGTAAAACTCTTGTATATAGGATAACGCCAGCAGTGTGCTCTATACTAGGAAAAGTTAGATCAATATTCAGGAAACTTATTAAGCAGGCATTTAAATCGCTGTCCACCTACGTGAGACAAGTCTTAGAGTATGCCTCCCCATCGTAGAGTTCCCACCTGAAAATAACTTAAAACTTTAAATGGTAATCATCAAAAATAAACTCAAAATGATTCATCAGTTTGCGACGTGGCTCGTCTCATACTTGCGAGAGATGTGGGTATGAAGAGAGACTATAGGATCTAAACCTGACGGCGCTAGACAGGCGGAGATAGATGAGACATGATAAAGACGTATAAAATACTTAGGGGGGATTGACATAACGGAAAAAGATTAAATATTTACAAAGAATACAAAAGAACAAGAGGACACGGATGGAAACTTGAGAGACTGACGAGTCAGAGATGTTAGAAAGTTATATTTTAGCTTACGAGTAGTGGGAAATAGAATGAACTAAAGAAATAGGTTGTGGAAGCAAACTCCATCCAAAAATTTCTAAGTAGATATGATAGGGAAATAAACCTGGGGGCAGATTCACGAAGCAGTTACGCAAGTACTTACGAACGTGTACATCTTTCCTCAATCTTTAACGGCTTTGGTTACATTTAATAAAACAGTTTACAAGGATGAAAACTTGCTAATCAACTGTTGTCATTGTTATAAACAGCCGCCTAGTACTTCGGAGCTCATTAACTGTTTAATAATTGTAAACACAGCCGCCAAAGATTGAGAAAAGATGTACAGGTTTGTAAGTGTTCGCGTAACTTCTTCGTGAATCTAGCCCCAGGAGTTATTGCATTAAATAACCAACGGTTAGAAAGATTGGGTCAAATCTTGCAGGCACAAATAGGCGAGTACAAATAGGTTAGGTCGAACTTCGACCTGACCTGACCTGACCTCACACACACACACACACACACACACACACACACACACACACACACACACACACACACACACACACACACACACACACACACACACACACACACACACACGGGAAATGTTTACAATGAATAACAATAGAACAAGGGGTGGGGGGGGGGGGGGGCATGAATAGAAGCTTGAGACTCAGCTGTGTCATAGAGATGTTAGGAAGTTTTCTTTTAGCGTAAAGGTAGTGAGTAAATGGAATGACCTAAAGGAGCAGGTTGTAGAGGCTAACTCCATTCATAATTTTAAAAGCAGGTATGATAAGGAAATAGGCCAGACGTCACTGCATTAGATATCCGACTGCTAGAAAAACGGGGTCTAAGAGCTAGAGCTCGATCCTGTAGACACAAATAGGTGAGTATACACACACACACAGGCACATCTAGGTGAGAGTGATAAACCTAGGTGTCTAGGTGAGTACAACTAGGTGAGTATACACACACACACACACACACACACAGGGGGGCATAGGGGCCGGTGGCTGACTGGACAGCACACTGGACGCGTGATCCTGTAGTCTCGGGTTCGATTCCCGGCGCCGGTGAAAAACAATGGACAGAGTTTCTTTTACCCTGATCCCCCTGTTACCGAGCAGTAAATAGGTACCTGGGAGTTAGTCAGCTGTCACGGGTTGCTTCCTGGGATATATGTGTATGTGTGTGTGGTGTGGGAGGAAAAAAATAGTAGTTAGTAACAGTTGATTGACAGTTGAGAGGCGGGCCAAAAGAGCAAAGCTCAACCCCGCAAGCACAACTAGGTGAGTACACACGGGACGGGACCAAAGAGCCAGAGCTCAACCCCTGCAAGCACAACTAGGTGAGTACACACAAAACCTTCATCTAAAAAGCCACTTTCATATACCCTCCCCACCCCCAGGGGGCCCCAGAGGCCGGGGAGGCAGGCAGGCCTACTGAGGGCACCAGGCTTCCACCCCGGTGACTTCAGGCCATGATTGGTATGATGGTTTAAATAGGAGCCGGTTGAGACGCCCACAAGGATTTGTGCTCGCTTATCTGAACTGTGACGAGTGTGTGTTACAGGGAGGGGGGGGCGGGAGGGGGGTATATAACCTCACTTGTCTTCCAGCGAAGTGAGGTTTAATTCCCGTAGTCTCTCCTCGTAGCTCATACCTCTCAGCTCGGGTACTAGTCTCCCAGCAAGCTATTCCGTGAGTGCATTCATCTGGCCGACGTGTAGCAGTAGCAGCAGGAGCTGTAGAAGGGGCTCACTCCCTCGGGGCTCACTCCCCCCCCCCCCACCTTCGTCCTATCCCAGATCCTAATCCTGACTCCGTCCTAAGTGTTATATGGTGGTAATGGCTTGGCGCTTCCTCCTCATAGTTGCCTCCCCTGGGGTGGGTGGTTCACATACATTAGGGAAGAGCAGCGGTGCCAGAGCCGAGCCCTGAGGGAGCACACTTAGTACAGTCCTCCAACTGGTGACCTTACTGGCTGTGTCTCTTGGTTTTCTGTCCTGCAGGTACTCCCTTACCCATCCTGCAGGTACTCCCTTACCCATCCTGCAGGTACTCCCTTACCCATCCTGCAGGTACTCCCTTACCCATCCTGCAGGTACTCCCTTACCCATCCTGCAGGTACTCCCTTACCCATCCTGCAGGTACTCCCTTACCCATCCTGCAGGTACTCCCTTACCCATCCTGCAGGTACTCCCTTACCCATCCTGCAGGTACTGTCTTACCCATCCTACCTACCTTGAGGCTACCTTGAGGTGCTTCCGGGGCTTAGTGTCCCCGCGGCCCGGTCGTCGACCAGGCCTCCTGGTTGCTGGACTGATCAACCAGGCTGTTAGACGCGGCTGCTCGCAGCCTGACGTATGAGTCACAGCCTGGTTGATCAGGTATCCTTTGGAGGTGCTTATCCAGTTCTCTCTTGAACACTGAGGGGTTTGCCAGTTATGCCCCTTATGTGTAGTGGAAGCGTGTTGAACAGTCTCGGGCCTCTGATGTTGATAGAGTTCTCTCTCAGAGTACCAGTTGCACCTCTGCTTTTCAACGGGGGTATTCTGCACATCCTGCCATGTCTTCTGGTCTCATGTGGTGTTATTTCTGTGTGCAGGTTTGGGACCAGCCCCTCAATTATTTTCCACGTGTAAATTATTATGTATCTCTCCCGCCTGCGCTCAAGGGAGTACAGATTTAGGCTCTTTAGTCGGTCCCAGTAATTTAGATGTTTTACTGAGTGGATTCTAGCAGTAAAGGATCTCTGCACGCTCTCTAGGTCAGCAATTTCTCCAGCTTTGAAAGGGGCTGTCATTGTGCAGCAGTACTCCACTCTAGATAGCACAAGCGTTTTGAAAAGTATCATCATCGGTATAGCATCTCTAGTGTGAAAAGTTCTTGTTATCCAACCTGTCATTTTTCTTGCAGTTGTGACGGCTACTTTATTGTGTTCTTTAAAGGTAAGGTCTTCCGACATGAGTACACCCAGGTCCTTTACATTGCCTTTTCGTTCTATGTTATGATTTGACTGAGTTTTGTACGTGGTTTCTGTTTTTATATTTTCAATTTTTCCGTAGCGCATGAGCTGAAACTTATCCTCGTTGAATACCATATTATTTTCTGTAGCCCATAGAAAGACCTGATCAACATCTGATTGGAGGCTTGCCGTGTCCTCTATGTTGCCAACTCTCATGAAAATCCTAGTGTCATCTGCAAAGGATGATACAGTGCTATAGGTTGTGTTCTGGTCTATGTCCGATATGAGGATGAGAAAAAGTACTGGAGCAAGCACAGTACCCTGGGGGACTGAGCTCTTCACGGTACCTGCACGGTATCCTGCAGGTACTCCCTTACCCATCCTGCAGGTACTGTCTTACCCATCCTGCAGGTACTCATTTACCCATCCTGCAGGTACTCCCTTACCCATCCTGCAGGTACTCCCTTACCCATCCTGCAGGTACTCCCTTACCCATCCTGCAGGTACTCCCTTACCCATCCTGCAGGTACTCCCTTACCCATCCTGCAGGTACTCCCTTACCCATCCTGCAGGTACTGTCTTACCCATCCTGCAGGTACTCCCTTACCCATCCTGCAGGTACTCCCTTACCCATCCTGCAGGTACTGTCTTACCCATCCTGCAGGTACTGTCTTACCCATCCTGCAGGTACTGTCTTACCCATCCTGCAGGTACTGTCTTACCCATCCTGCAGGTACTGTCTTACCCATCCTGCAGGTACTGTCTTACCCATCCTGCAGGTACTGTCTTACCCATCCTGCAGGTACTCCCTTACCCATCCTGCAGGTACTGTCTTACCCATCCTGCAGGTACTGTCTTACCCATCCTGCAGGTACTGTCTTACCCATCCTGCAGGTACTCCCTTACCCATCCTGCAGGTACTGTCTTACCCATCCTGCAGGTACTGTCTTACCCATCCTGCTGGTACTGTCTTACCCATCCTGCAGGTACTCCCTTACCCATCCTGCAGGTACTCCCTTACCCATCCTGCACGTACTCCCTTACCCATCCTGCAGGTACTGTCTTACCCATCCTGCAGGTACTCCCTTACCCATCCTGCAGGTACTCCCTTACCCATCCTGCAGGTACTCCCTTACCCATCCTGCAGGTACTGTCTTACCCATCCTGCAGGTACTCCCTTACCCATCCTGCAGGTACTCCCTTACCCATCCTGCAGGTACTGTCTTACCCATCCTGCAGGTACTCCCTTACCCATCCTGCAGGTACTCCCTTACCCATCCTGCAGGTACTGTCTTACCCATCCTGCAGGTACTGTCTTACCCATCCTGCAGGTACTGTCTTACCCATCCTGCAGGTACTGTCTTACCCATCCTGCAGGTACTCCCTTACCCATCCTGCAGGTACTGCCTTACCCATCCTGCAGGTACTCCCTTACCCATCCTGCAGGTACTGTCTTACCCATCCTGCTGGTACTGTCTTACCCATCCTGCAGGTACTCCCTTACCCATCCTGCAGGTACTCCCTTACCCATCCTGCAGGTACTCCCTTACCCATCCTGCACGTACTCCCTTACCCATCCTGCAGGTACTGTCTTACCCATCCTGCAGGTACTCCCTTACCCATCCTGCAGGTACTCCCTTACCCATCCTGCAGGTACTCCCTTACCCATCCTGCAGGTACTCCCTTACCCATCCTGCAGGTACTCCCTTACCCATCCTGCAGGTACTCCCTTACCCATCCTGCAGGTACTCCCTTACCCATCCTGCAGGTACTCCCTTACCCATCCTGCAGGTACTCCCTTACCCATCCTGCAGGTACTGTCTTACCCATCCTGCAGGTACTCCCTTACCCATCCTGCAGGTACTCCCTTACCCATCCTGCAGGTACTCCCTTACCCATCCTGCAGGTACTGTCTTACCCATCCTGCAGGTACTGTCTTACCCATCCTGCAGGTACTCCCTTACCCATCCTGCAGGTACTACCTTACCCATCCTGCAGGTACTCCCTTACCCATCCTGCAGGTACTGCCTTACCCATCCTGCAGGTACTGTCTTACCCATCCTGCAGGTACTGCCTTACCCATCCTGCAGGTACTGCCTTACCCATCCTGCAGGTACTGTCTTACCCATCCTGCAGGTACTGTCTTACCCATCCTGCAGGTACTGTCTTACCCATCCTGCAGGTACTGCCTTACCCATCCTGCAGGTACTGTCTTACCCATCCTGCAGGTACTCCCTTACCCATCCTGCAGGTACTCCCTTACCCATCCTGCAGGTACTCCCTTACCCATCCTGCAGGTACTGTCTTACCCATCCTGCAGGTACTGTCTTACCCATCCTGCAGGTACTGTCTTACCCATCCTGCAGGTACTGTCTTACCCATCCTGCAGGTACTGCCTTACCCATCCTGCAGGTACTGTCTTACCCATTCTGTGTTATCCCAGCCTGCCTTACCCATCCTGTGTTACCCCAGCCTGCCTTACCCATCCTGTGTTATCCCAGCTTGCCTTACCCATCCTGTGTTATCCCAGCCTGCCTTACCCATCCTGTGTTATCCCAGCCTGCCTTACCCATCCAGTGTTACCTAAGCCTGCCTTACCCATCCTGTGTTATCCCAGCCTGCCTTACCCATCCTGTGTTATCCTAGCCTGCCTTACCCATCCTGTGTTACTCCAGCCTGCCTTACCCATCCTGTGTTATCCCAGCTTGCCTTACCCATCCTGTGTTATCCCAGCCTGCCTTACCCATCCTGTGTTATCCCAGCCTGCCTTACCCATCCAGTGTTACCTCAGCCTGCCTTACCCATCCTGTGTTATCCCAGCCTGCCTTACCCATCCAGTGTTACCCCAGCCTGCCTTACCCATCCTTCAGGTACTGCCTTACCCATCCTGTGTTATCCCAGCCTGCCTTACCCATCCTGTGTTACCCCAGCCTGCCTTACCCATCCTTCAGGTACTGCCTTACCCATCCTGTGTTATCCCAGCCTGCTTTACCCATCCTGTGTTACCCCAGCCTGCCTTACCCATCCTGTGTTACCCCAGCCTGCCTTACCCATCCTGTGTTACCCCAGCCTGCCTTACCCATCCTGTGTTACTCCAGCCTGCCTTACCCATCCTGTGTTACCCCAGCCTGCCTTACCCATCCTGTGTTACCCCAGCCTGCCTTACCCATCCTTCAGGTACTGCCTTACCCATCCTGTGTTACCCCAGCCTGCCTTACCCATCCTGTGTTACCCCAGCCTGCCTTACCCATCCTGTGTTACCCTAGCCTGCCTTACCCATCCTGTGTTACCCCAGCCTGCCTTACCCAACCTTCAGGTACTGCCTTACCCATCCTGTGTTACCCCAGCCTGCCTTACCCATCCAGTGTTACCCCAGCCTGCCTTACCCATCCTTCAGGTACTGCCTTACCCATCCTGTGTTACCCCAGCCTGCCTTACCCATCCTGTGTTACCCCAGCCTGCCTTACCCATCCTTCAGGTACTGCCTTACCCATCCTGTGTTACCCCAGCCTGCCTTACCCATCCTGTGTTACCCCAGCCTGCCTTACCCATCCTGTGTTACCCCAGCCTGCCTTACCCAACCTTCACGCGGGACACTGACAAATACTTCCTGACACAAAGAAAACACAGTCTACCCAGCTTTATTTCTCCAGTCTTATTTTAGTAAAGATGCCATAGAACTGAGTCAAGTTTGTCATGTACAACTTTCCCTTTTGTCACACAGTTGGTTCTCGCCAGCACTTTACACAGTCACACAGTTGATCCTCTCCAACACTTTACACAGTCACACAGTTGGTCCTCTCCAACACTTTACAGTCACACAGTTGGTCCTCTCCAACACTTTACACAGTCACACAGTTGGTCCTCTCCAACACCTTACACAGTCACACAGCTGGTCCTCTCCAACACTACAGTCACACAGCTGGTCCTCTCCAACACTTTACACAGTCACACAGCTGGTCCTCTCCAACACTACACAGTCACACAGTTGGTCCTCTCCAACACTTTACACAGTCACACAGTTGGTCCTCTCCAACACTACACAGTCACACAGTTGGTCCTCTCCAACACTTTACACAGTCACACAGTTGGTCCTCTCCAACACTTTACACAGTTGGTCCTCTCCAACACTTTACACAGTCACACAGTTGGTCCTCTCCAACACTTTACACAGTCACACAGTTGGTCCTCTCCAACACTTTACACAGTCACACAGTTGGTCCTCTCCAACACTTTACACAGTCACACAGTTGGTCCTCTCCAACACTTTACACAGTTGGTCCTCTCCAACACTTTACACAGTCACACAGTTGGTCCTCTCCAACACTTTACACAGTTGGTCCTCTCCAACACTTTACACAGTCACACAGCTGGTCCTCTCCAACACTTTACACAGTCACACAGTTGGTCCTCTCCAACACTTTACACAGTCACACAGTTGGTCCTCTCCAACACTTTACACAGTCACACAGTTGGTCCTCTCCAACACTTTACACAGTTGGTCCTCTCCAACACTTTACACAGTCAGTAGAGGCAGGCGTGGTGGCAGCATCAGACAGTGGAGGCAGGCGTGGTGGCAGCATCAGATAGTGGTGGCAGGCGTGGTGGCAGCATCAGACAGTGGTGGCAGGCGTGGTGGCAGCATCAGACAGTGGTGGCAGGCGTGGTGGCAGCACCAGACAGTGGTGGCAGGCGTGGTGGCAGCATCAAGACAGTGGTGGCAGGCGTGGTGGCAGCATCAGACAGTGGTGGCAGGCGTGGTGGCAGCATCACACAGTGGTGGCAGGCGTGGTGGCAGCATCAAGACAGTGGTGGCAGGCGTGGTGGCAGCATCAGACAGTGGTGGCAGGCGTGGTGGCAGGCGTGGTGGCAGCATCAAGACAGTGGTGGCAGGCGTGGTGGCAGCATCAAGACAGTGGTGGCAGGCGTGCTGGCAGCATCAAGACAGTGGTGGCAGGCGTGGTGGCAGCATCAGACAGTGGTGGCAGGCGTGGTGGCAGCATCAAGACAATGGTGGCAGGCGTGGTGGCAGCATCAAGACAGTGGTGGCAGGCGTGGTGGCAGCATCAAGCCAGTGGTGGCAGGCGTGGTGGCAGCATCACACAGTGGTGGCAGGCGTGGTGGCAGCATCAAGACAGTGGTGGCAGGCGTGGTGGCAGCATCAGACAGTGGTGGCAGGCGTGGTGGCAGGCGTGGTGGCAGCATCAGACAGTGGTGGCAGGCGTGGTGGCAGCATCAAGACAGTGGTGGCAGGCGTGGTGGCAGCATCAAGACAGTGGTGGCAGGCGTGGTGGCAGCATCAAGACAGTGGTGGCAGGCGTGGTGGCAGCATCAGACAGTGGTGGCAGCATCAGACAGTGGTGGCAGACGTGGTGGCAGCATCAAGACAGTGGTGGCAGACGTGGTGGCATCAAGACAGTGGTGGCAGGCGTGGTGGCAGCATCAAGACAGTGGTGGCAGGCATGGTGGCAGCATCAGACAGTGGTGGCAGGCGTGGTGGCAGCATCAGACAGTGGTGGCAGGCGTTGTGGCAGCATCAAGACAGTGGTGGCAGGCGTGGTGGCAGCATCAAGACAGTGGTGGCAGGCGTGGTGGCAGCATCAAGACAGTGGTGGCAGGCGTGGTGGCAGCATCAAGACAGTGGTGGCAGGCGTGGTGGCAGCATCAGACAGTGGTGGCAGGCGTGGTGGCAGCACCAGACAGTGGTGGCAGGCGTGGTGGCAGCATCAGACAGTGGTGGCAGGCGTGGTGGCAGCATCAGACAGTGGTGGCAGGCATGGTGGCAGCATCAGACAGTGGTGGCAGGCGTGGTGGCAGCATCACACAGTGGTGGCAGGCGTGGTGGCAGCATCAAGACAGTGGTGGCAGGCATGGTGGCAGGCGTGGTGGCAGCATCAAGACAGTGGTGGCAGGCGTGGTGGCAGGCATGGTGGCAGGCGTGGTGGCAGCATCAAAACAGTGGTGGCAGGCATGGTGGCAGCATCAGACAGTGGTGGCAGGCGTGGTGGCAGGCGTGGTGGCAGCATCAAGACAGTGGTGGCAGGCATGGTGGCAGGCGTGGTGGCAGCATCAAGACAGTGGTGGCAGGCGTGGTGGCAGCATCAGGGACAGCGGTGGCAGAGCCAGGAGGGAACCAGGCACCCCCCACCGGACCCCCAACTGGAAGAGGAGTAATCCAGTAATCCCGCTTTACCACCCAACTAATCCGGCTAACAGCGGCGGTACCATTGTGGGGGTTGGTGTAGCCGCGCTCTGGCCATTGTACCGTCGGCGGAGGTACACAGGGCGCGGTGCTGAGTGGTACTGGAGAGCTGTCAGCCTGAATATCACGCTATAATGACCAACAAACACTCGCGACAATGGCTACCAGCCCCTTTTACCCGACGGTGAAGAGGCGCGGTCTTCCTCATCATACGCCTCTTTATGTGCTCATTTACGCTCCTCTGTACGCACCGGATTAATCTCTCATTATCCCGCGAAGTGTTAGTTGCGTAACACTAACAGTTGGCTGGCTGGCTGTCTGTGTCTGCCTGTCTGTCTGTGTGTCTGTCTGTCTGTGTGTCTGTCTGTCTGTGTGTCTGTCTGCCTGCCTGTCTGCCTGCCTGTCTGCCTGCCTGCCTGCCTGCCTGTCTGTCTGTCTGCCTGCCTGCCTGCCTGCCTGTCTGTCTGTCTGTCTGTCTGCCTGTCTGTCTGTCTGCCTGTCTGTCTGTCTGTCTGTCTGTCTGTCTGTCTGCCTGCCTGTCTGTCTGTCTGTCTGTCTGTCTGTCTGTCTGCCTGTCTGCCTGTCTGTCTGCCTGTCCGTCTCCGGGGACAGAATTCATCGTGCATCTGTTTGCAAAACCTTCTACATCCTTTCAACAATCCTGGCGGCGGCGTTTTCATTGATTAAACAGTTTACGGGCTTCGGAGCTTCACAACCCTCATGGTTATTATTGTTGTAAACAACCTCTTATAGTGCTTCGGAGCTCAAACAGCTACATGTAAACAATGTCGCCATGATCGAGGAGAGATGGACAGGTTTCGTAAGTGGTTGGCTAAAATGCTTGACGAATCCTGACTGTGGTCCTCTAAAGTTAGGCACCAGCTGGTCTTCCAAGTTTCAGCTGCATGAATAAGGTTTCCGAGCTTCAGCAGTATGAGTCTCCAAGCCTTACGACTCACACTTGAGTCCAGTCGACCGAGGTAATACAGGACCTGTATTCACCAGCCCGTCCTCCAAGCAAAGACCCAAAAGTCATTCCATGCACCCGCCAAACCCGCTACCTACCTACCTTGAGGCTACCTTGAGGTGCTTCCGGGGCTTAGTGTCCCCGCGGCCCGGTCGTCGACCAGGCCTCCCGGTTGCTGGACTGATCAACCAGGCTGTTAGACGCGGCTGCTCGCAGCCTGACGTATGAGTCAGACGTATGAGTCAGTCAGGCCGCTGTTTGTAAATGAAAAACGGTTTACGCACGACTCACAACTGATGACGTTCGAACACTTCCGGAAAAACAAAGTACTCAGGAGAGTGCGAAAGACTTGGTGTAAATGCATTACATAAATTTCACATTGCCTCATATCAGGCAATAGACTATAAGGTGCCTGATATATGAGGATAACCTAAGAAAGCTGGTTAAGATATCAAAAGAAGAACAAATCCGCAGAGGTGCAATAGGTACGCTGAGAGAGAGAGAGAGAGAGAGAGAGAGAGAGAGAGAGAGAGAGAGAGAGAGAGAGAGAGAGAGAGAGACAGAGAGAGAGAGAGAGAGAGAGAGAGAGAGAGAGAGAGACAGAGAGAGAGACAGAGAGAGAGAGAGAGAGACAGAGAGAGAGACAGAGAGAGAGAGAGAGAGAGAGAGAGAGAGAGAGAGAGAGAGAGAGAGAGAGAGAGAGAGAGAGAGAGAGAGAGAGAGAGAGAGAGAGAGAGAGAGACAGAGAGAGAGACAGAGAGAGAGAGAGAGAGAGACAGAGAGAGAGACAGAGAGAGAGACAGAGAGAGAGAGAGAGAGAGACAGAGAGAGAGACAGAGAGAGAGAGAGAGAGAGAGAGAGAGAGAGAGAGAGAGAGAGAGAGAGAGAGAGCATCAACTCCATCAACATTAAGGGGGCCCAACACTTCACCACACTTCTCCTACACAAGAGGGGCATAACTAACCGACTTTTCTAGAGAGAGAACTTGATAAACAGATACAAAAGATACTTGATCAAGCAGGCTGTGATTCATACGTCAGGTTGAACTGAATGAATGAGGCTGTAACTCATTCAGATTAATGTTGGAAGCAGCCAGTCGCTACCTCCAACATGCTGGATGAGTAGACTATCGAGTCTAAAGCACCAACCAGGAGGCCTAGTCAGACACCGGGCCGCGGAGACATTGATCCCCGGAACCCAGAAAGAACAGGCAGACGCCACATGCAACACAGAGAGGAAAAGAGAGAGTAAACAAAGACTGTTCCTGGTACAGATAGAGATAGACGATAAGTGGAAACCGGAAATACATTCACTTTGCGGGAATGGAACACTTGCAATGGTCTCAAAGGTAGCGAGGACCACTACAGTTGAAGAACTGGGCCTAAGACCTATTACTCACCTGTCAGCAGGCCCTGACAGGTAAGAACC
>NC_091218.1:15744049-15791549 GCF_040958095.1 Procambarus clarkii | reverse complement strand
GCAGCCTGTTCTTTATTTATGATTTAAATGCGCCCTTTCACATCCCTCTGCCGCCACTTCTTCTTGGTAAAGGGCAAGAGTAAGCATCAAACTCTACGATTTTCACAACCGTGATTTTATTTTAGACTTTATGAAAAATGCAGGGGAGGGGGGCACTTAAGATGCCGACATTTCTTAAAGAACGGCACTTGACCTAGCTGTGCCCAGGGCACTCTCTCTCACTCCTTCTTTCCCTCTTTCTTTCACTTATCCATCTATCTCTCCTCCAACATCCATGCACCTCTTTTTCAACTCCATTCCACTCGGCTAAACAGCGGGAGTAAACAATGAAACTCTATGGAAAACACAACCCCTGATTTCATTCCAGACTTGAAGAAAATCACAGGGGAGATATTTAAGATGCCAATATTTATTTATGCATGGCACTTGAGGCAGCCCCGAGTGGCGTCTGAAACATTCACACGTGAAAATGGGGGCAGGGGAAGGAAGGTGGGTGAGGCTACCCCCAAGCGTCTCTCTCTCTCTCTCTCTCTCTCTCTCTCTCTCTCTCTCTCTCTCTCTCTCTCTCTCTCTCTCTCTCTTTCCCTCACCTCTGCTCCCTTACACAATTAAAGCCAGGGTCAACTTCAGCTCACCGTAGACAAAGCTACCTTAACACAGGACAAGATTTGAAGATAGGCAGAGTAGTAGAGAGACAGACATGCCGGCAGGAAGACAGGCAGACAGCCAAGCAGGCAGACAGAGACGCAAGCAGACAGGCAGACAGGCAAGCAGACAGACAGGCTGGAGGGCCCTGCCGGAAACAGTGTATCACTTGCCGGTAAAAGCCAAAGTGGCTCCATTCGCTGACCGCCTTTGCTTTTTCTAGCGACGCACCGCCATTGTATCTGAGGCCAGGAGTTGAGGCGCTCACTGAATGCAAGGAGTACCGGGGGAAGATGGTACCCGGTGAGTGAGAGGGGTACCGGGGAAGATGGTACCCGGTGAGTGGGAGAGGTACCGGGGAAGATGGTACCCGGTGAGTGGGAGAGGTATCGGGGAAGGTGGTACCCGGTGGGGGGGAGGGATACCGGGGAAGACCGTACCCGGTGAGTGGGAGAGGTACCGGGGAAAGATGGTACCCGGTGAGTGGGAGGAGTACCGGGGGAAGATGGTACCCGGTGAGTGAGAGGGGTACCGGGGAAGATGGTACCCGGTGAGTGAGAGGGGTACCGGGGAAGATGGTACCCGGTGAGTGGGAGGGGTACCGGGGTGGTACCCGGTGAGTGGGAGAGGTACCGGGGAAGGTGGTACCCGGTGGGGGGAGGGATACCGGGGAAGACCGTACCCGGTGAGTGGGAGAGGTACCGGGGAAGACGGTACCCGGTGAGTGGGAGAGGTACCGGGGAAGACGGTACCCGGTGAGTGGGAGAGGTACCGGGGAAGACCGTACCCGGTGAGTGGGAGAGGTACCGGGGAAGACGGTACCCGGTGAGTGGAAGACGGTACCGGGGAAGACGGTACCCGGTGAGTGGGAGAGGTACCGGGGAAGGTGGTACCCGGTGGGTGGGAGGGGTACCGAGGAAGATGGTACCCGGTCAGTGGGAGAGGTACCGGGGAAGGTGGTACCCGGTGGGGGGAGGGGTACCGAGGAAGATGGTACCCGGTGAGTGGGAGAGGTACCGGGGAAGACGGTACCCGGTGAGTGGGAGAGGTACCGGGGGAATGTGGTACCCTGTGAGTGGGAGGAGTACCGGGGAAGGTGGTACCCGGTGAGTGGGAGCTGGGGTACCAGGGAAGACGGTACCCGGTGAGTGGGAGGGGTACCGGGGAAGATGGTACCCGGTGAGTGGGAGAGGTACCGGGGAAGACGGTACCCGGTGAATGGGAGCTGGGGTACCTAGGAAGACGGTACCCAGTGAGTGGGAGGAGTACCGGAGAAGACGGTACCTGGGAAGAGGGTACCGGAAAAAGGGGGTACCAAGTACAGTGCTACCATAGGAATGGAGGTATTAGGTACTGGGTACGAAGTGGTACTGAGAAACTAATACCAAACAAAATTACTATAGTCTAGCCTGGCAGCTGCTTCACAAATTACTAATTCCCTGCCTGCCTCACAAACCATTAACGTCTCCCTGTCCCATCTTGAACAAGACTCCTACCTATTACAGAAATGGGAAAGTTGAAAATGAGAAAGTGTGTATAATATATACGGAGTATATATTATATTATGGGGAGCCGGTCGACCGAGCGGACAGCACGCGGGACTTGTGATCCTGTGGTCCTGGGTTCGATCCCAGGCACCGGCGGGAAACAATGGGCAGAGTTTCTTTCACCCTATGCCCCTGTTACCTAGCAGTAAAATAGATACCTGGGTGTTAGTCAGCTGTCACGGGCTGCTTCCTGGGGGTGGAGGCCTGGTCGAGGACCGGGCCGCGGGGACACTAAAGCCCCGAAATCATCTCAAGATATACTATACACGGAGTATACTAGATCAGGTACCACACACTCTCGAACAGCTGAAGTATACATCCCCCATGACACGTGACACATGTATAACAAGCTTAAACACATTATGTATACACCAACAAACAATCCCCCACTAAGGAGATAAACCCCCCCCCCCCCCCCCCCCCCACACACACAAACGTAAACGCCCTTTTACAAACAGCCCGCAAACAAAAAATTTCACTTTCCTTAATGGCATGGATACAGGCAGAGAGAAAAAAAATAAAAAAAAGGAAGAAAAACAATGAAAGAAAAGAAGAAAATCTAAAAAAAATACAAAAACTGGAGGAAGATGTCGGTGGAAAGCGACTCAATCTGTGGTCTTTTAGCGCTATTCACAGAGGAAAACTTCAGCTAAGGTAAAAGGGAAAACTTTTAAATGAAGATAGTTTGTTACCAGTCTCCGGGCGCATGGCCAGACCCGCCCTGGCTTTGCCGCCACTCAATGTTCGCGTCTCGAAACGTTTCGTCGAGGTTCGAGACCCAGAGAGCCCCCTTTTTCGCCTCCTGTCGATCGCAAAGCGCGCTTTCAACGCCCTCTCCAGCTTATGGATCTTGAGGGTAATTCTGTGTCGACTTTTCGATCTCATCGGAGTGGCGCAAGTCGCCTGATTTCTCACCCGAACAGAACGATTCTTTACAGGAATCAAGGGTCCGTGAGCGACCCGGACTCGAGACCGCCTCAACATTCAGCCTCAAAAGTGGACGTGAATGTGAAACAGTTAATTGGTTTGAGTGGTTCTGAAGGAAGGTTCTTTTCAGGGCCTTTTCAAATGGCGATTTCTTTTCATAAGTGGGAAGCCATTACGCTAAATGCCTCTAATGTGGCCGACGAGCATCAAGAGGGAAAACTCGGGGAATGGGAGCCGTATCGCTCGGGGAACAGTCTTTCTCCAGCAGGAAAGTCGGATTTTATTGTTGTGTTTGGAGTCAATGGCCGGGGTGAGGCCCCCGCCTCAATCTCGCCACCTACACCTTTCTTGGGGGAATATACTCAGAGGGGAATGGGGGCCAGGAGCACATGCTGCTACGACCTGCTGCTCATGACGATTTTCTAGGTTGCTGCTGCTGCTGCTGCTGCTAGGAATTGGTGGACGCTGCTTTTGCTATTGCTGGGAGCTGCTGATGTTACTGCTTGAGCTGCTGATGTTACTGCTTGAGCTGCTGATGTTACTGCTTGAGCTGCAGCTGGGAGCTGCTGATTGTACTGCTTGAGTTGCAGCTGGGAGCTGCTGATGTTACTGCTTGAGCTGCAGCTGGGAGCCGCTGATGTTACTGCTTGAGCTGCAGCTGGGAGCTGCTGATGTTACTGCTTGACCTGCTGCGAGCCGCGGCTGTTACTGGGAGATACTGAAAGGCGCTGAGGAAGATTTCGGGGTTAAGAAAGAAACATGGAGGTGGTTTAAGACCCATGTTGTTGTATGTGGTTGGGGGGGGGGGGTATGTTGCCGGATACCGAGTGGGAGCTGCAGTGAGTTCTGGTACGCTGTTGGTCTTAAGGCCCTTAATCACCCTCTCGACAGTTACTAAGGCCACCACAATAGTTTGCTGACCAATCATCATATACACTTTAGTCCTGAACATAGTCCAAGACTATGTAACACCGACTGTAGAGGTTACGGTAATTAAAGACTTACTCAACATGAGTACAATCGTTGCACACTCTAAGACTCACGCTGAATCCTTTTCTATATTTTCCGTGACCTCCGGCCTCGGGGGTTCCAGTCATCATCAGGGGGGGGGGAGGGGAGGGGGGGGAAGTAGGGGGAATCAGGGTCCCACGGGTGCTTGTATCGAGCCAAATTGATCGTCACATCAAAATACGGAGACGACCGTGAGTGCTGAGGGCGAGGGTCTGTAAGGAAGAGCCAGGCCTTCGGTGTTCAGCACAATAGCCTTGGGGACCTCTCTCCACCGCCAACACTACCTCCACCAACACTACTTCCACCAACACCACCGCCAACACTACCTCCACCACCACCAACACCACCACCACTACCACCGCCAACACCACCTCCACCACCACCTCCACCAACACCACCATGTAACTTTGCTGGCTTCACTCTCCACTAATGGTTATCTGGTTTAGAGCCAACATGTACTCACCTAATTGTGCTTGCGGAGGTTGAGCTCTCGCTCTTTGGTCCCGCCTCTCAACTGTCAATCAACTGGTGTACAGGTTCCTGAGCCTACTGGGCTCTATCATATCTTTATTTGAAACTGTGTATGGAGTCAGCCTCCACCACATCACTGCCTAATGCATTCCACCTGTTAACTACTCTGACACTGAAAAAGTTCTTTCTAACGTCCCTGTGGCTCATTTGGGTACTAAGTTTCCACCTGTGTCCCCTTGTTCGCGTACCACCCATGTTAAACAGTTTATCCTTGTCTGCCCTGTCAATTCCTCTGAGAATTTTGTAGGTTATGATCATGTCCCCCCTTACTCTTGTCTTCCAGCGTCGTGAGGTGCATTTCCCTCAGCCTTTCCTCGTAACTCATGCCTCTTAGTTCTGGGACTATTCTAGTGGCATACCTCTGAACTTTTTCCAGATTCGTCTTGTGCTTGACAAGGTACGGGCTCCATGCTGGGGCCGCATACTCCAGGATTGGTCTTACATATGCTGTGTACAAGGTTCTGAATGATTCCTTATACGGGTTCCTGAAGGCTGTTCTGATGTTAGCCAGCCCTGCATACGCCGCAGATATTATTCTCTTGATGTGGGCTTCAGGAGACAGGTTTGGTGTGATATCAACTCCTAGATCTTTCTCTCTGTCCGTTTCATGAATGACTTCATCTCCCATTCTGTATCCTGTGTCTGGCCTCCTGTTTTCACCGCCTAGTTTCATTATCTTACATTTACTCGGGTTGAACTTTAGTAGCCGATAGTGAATCTGTCTGCCCCTAAGCACAGTTTCATTACCTGTTCCTTCACTGTTGTCTTTCTCCTGATGTGGCTGTGCAGGAATTTAGGTTGAGTCTTTGCCTTGCTTACTATGTCGTTTTCACATTGCCCTTCTGCCTCTCTTCTCACCCTGACGTATTCATTCCTCGCTGTCTGGTATCCTTCTCTGCTCTCTGGTATCCTTCTCTGCTCTCTGGTATCCTTCTCTGCTCTCTGGTATCCTTCTCTGCTCTCTGGTATCCTTCTCTGCTCTCATGTGCCCGCCTCCTAACCGTCAATCAACTGGTGTACAGATTCTTGAACCTACTGGTTCTATCATATCTACACACTGTACGTGTGTGTGTGTGTGTGTGTGTGTGTGTGTGTGTGTGTGTGTGTGTGTGTGTGTGTGTGTGTGTGTGTGTGTGTGTGTGTTTACTCTATTTGTGATTGATGAATCCAGCTATTAGCTCCTGGACCCCGCTTTTCTAACCAATCTATTTTTCATGTATTATCTCTACTACATATATTTTTCTTACACAAACATCCTCAAGAAGCAGCCCGTAGCAGCTGTCTAACTCCCAGGTACCTATTTATTGCTAGTTGAACAAGATGAAAAGAATCTCTGCCCATATAATTTGTACTACAAGAGAATGTCCTTGTCCATCTAGATGTCAGATGTTTGGAGCTAGCCTCAACCACATTTGCAGGGGGAATAGTCTGAGGTACGGGATGCACCGAGGCTGGTCCGGGTATGCCTAATTGAAATGTTTTAGGAAATATCAATCTTAAACCCCCCCCCCACCCACCTGTGGTGGAATGCTACGTAGCCCCCTGTTATGTAATTCCCCTGCATAACAGTGGAATGCTGCCTCTTCCTACCGCTCTAAACACCATCAGGCTACGATACCTCCTCTATAACATCAAAACCTTCAAGTTCAAGTATGTTTATTGAGACAAGAAAATGCATTTCAAGGAGGATAGAGTAGCTTAGGCTATTTCTTCCCCCCTACGTGTGTTTCTACCCCCTACGTGTGTTTCTACCACCCTACGTGTGTTTCTACCCCCCCTACGTCTGTTTCTACCCCCCCTACGTCTGTTTCTACCCCCCCTACGTGTGTTTCTACCACCCTACGTGTGTTTCTATCCCCCCCTACGTGTGTTTCTACCACCCTACGTGTGTTTCTACCCCCCTACGTGTGTTTCTACCCCCCTACGTGTGTTTCTACCCCCCCTACGTGTGTTTTTACCCCCCCTACGTCTGTTTCTACCCCCCCCTACGTCTGTTTCTACCCCCCCCCTACGTGTGTTTCTACCCCCCCTACGTGTGTTTCTACCCCCCTACGTGTGTTTCTACCCCCCTACGTGTGTTTCTACCCCCCCTACGTCTGTTTCTACCCCCCTACGTCTGTTTCTACCCCCTACGTCTGTTTCTACCCCCCCTACGTCTGTTTCTACCCCCTACGTCTGTTTCTACCCCCCCTACGTCTGTTTCTACCCCCTACGTCTGTTTCTACCCCCCCTACGTCTGTTTCTACCCCCCCTACGTCTGTTTCTACCCCCCCCCCTACGTGTGTTTCTACCCCCCTACGTCTGGAGAGCTCCATCACGGTCCCCCTATCCTGTCCCGAGAGCCCCCACACGCCAGGTGTGACCTGTCCAGCACGCTAACTACCCATTACTTCGCCGGCTCATAGAAGTGGCGACAAGGTGACCTCACCTTGCCGCCAGCGTGACGTCACCCGCAGGTGTATATAATCTCCTACCAGCCAATGGGGTATTACGGGCTCTCCATAGCCCGTGCTACATGGACACTTCGTCCTGAGTAGCTAAATCTGAAACAACAACAACAATGGGGTAGATTACGGGCTATTCATGCCCGTGCCACCTCTTGGGTGGCTTAATCTTCATCAATCAATGGGGTAGAGTGATGGGGGTGGGTGAAGGGGAACAGGATCACCAGAAAGAAGATACGAGACAAGGAGGTTAAGATTCCCATCGGCCGCTCAAGCCAGCTTATAATAAGCCTCTACAGATAAAGAACTTAATCAGCGCGTTTCAAGGAACTGATCCAGTTCACTGTTGTGTTTGTTAATCTATCACCCGAGTCCCACCGACGGTCCCCCCCCCCCACACAACATTCCTAGAGTAAATCAATGATTTTAATGACGTTATTTGGCTGCTATATTGTAATTCCAAACTAGAATTCCAGGAGTGTACAAAATATTATATTATAAGCCTTGATGATGCCCAGTGGACGTAAACATTGTGGTGTAACAAGAGAAATATGTAACATTTTAATATTATAAATATTTTGTATTTCATTAACAGGAGTTAAATACGGTTCTTTCCCCACTCAGTGCGGGAACAGATACAAAACATATTACTGTAATCCCCATAATAAATGCACACGGAAAACTTTAATAGAAAAAAACTAATATGATTACATAATGAAATATGACGAAAACATGGGGCACATAACGTCAGAGGAAGTGGACGATGCGCACTGTTCATCCACTTCCTCTGATCTCTCGGGCTCCGGCTCTTGGGCTCCTGTTATTATAAAATGATCATTTATTCTGAGTAAAAGAATGTTTTGTCTACATTTCTTATGAGACTCTGCAACAGGTTACAGTTGGGCTCGAACCACTGTAAGTGGCTTCAGGTGCATGTACTCGCCTCGTTGTACTCGCCTCGTTGTACTCGCCTAGGTTGAGCTCCGGCTCTTTGGTCCCGCCTCTCGACTATCACTCAACTGGATATATAAGAACATAAGAACAAAGGTAACTGCAGAAGGCCTATTGGCCCATACGAGGCAGCTCCTATTCTATAACCAAAACTCCTATTCTATAACCATATGGAGATCCACATCAGGTACCTTATTTTTAAATAATTTCTCACTACGTCACTTACGTGTATAAGCTTAAATCTGGGATATTTTTCTTTATTTCATCAGATTTCTTATCATCTGGAATTTATCATGCATAATTATTCATAACTATTATCCGAATGAAAATTCGCCATTTTTTAACTCGTGAATAAGTGTAAATACACAAGGATATATTTTGATGAAATTATTTTACACACTGGGAGCTGAATAATTGTCGCTCCAATATGGCGTCCCGATGAAGTCAAACAAGTTGTTTTTGGCGCCTAGTTGTTTTAGTATTAGCGTACCCGGGTACGTGGGTATTGATGCAGGTATGGTAGACAACACGAAGGTTACGTGATGTGACTCCTAACACTGCCCGTCTCACAGGGTCAGGTGACCAGTACGTGGTACTGGGTGACCGGTACTACCAGTACGTGGTACTGGGTGACCGGTACTACCAGTACGTGGTACTGGGTGACCAGTACTACCAGTACGTGGTACTGGGTGACCAGTACTACCAGTACGTGGTACTGGGTGACCAGTACTACCAGTACGTGGTACTGGGTGACCAGTACTACCAGTACGTGGTACTGGGTGACCGGTACTACCAGTACGTGGTACTGGGTGACCAGTACTACCAGTACGTGGTGCTGGGTGACCAGTACTACCAGTACGCGGTACTGGGTGACCAGTACTACCAGTACGTGATACTAGGTGACCAGTACTACCAGTACGTGATACTAGGTGACCAGTACTACCAGTACGTGATACTAGGTGACCGGTACTACCAGTACGTGGTACTGGGTGACCAGTACTACCAGTACGTGGTACTGGGTGACCAGTACTACCAGTACGTGATACTAGGTGACCAGTACTACCAGTACGTGATACTAGGTGACCAGTACTACCAGTACGTGGTACTGGGTGACCACTACTACCAGTACGTGGTACTGGGTGACCAGGCGCCGGCCAACCATAAGTGCATGATGAACACATCCTCAAGAACATCAGAGTGAACACACTGATCACCAAGTTCCAGCTACCTCATGTTAGACAGTGTGAGAGGCACCTCATGTTAGACAGTGTGAGAGGCACCTCATGTTAGACAGTGTGAGAGGCACCTCATGTTAGACAATGTGAGAGGCACCTCATGCCTGACACTGAGATAGACAATCCCTCCCCCCCCCAGACGTTCAACTGGGTGTCCTGGAGCATAATGTTCAGAGTTCAACAAGAGTGAGGACACCAGGAACACAAGAGAGCACAGCGGTACAGAGGTTCTGCTCACCATTACCAGGAATATAATCCCAATACACTGAAGCTCAATATTGTCATCATTATTTTATTAAGATCTTTCATTTCCATTGAACATTAGAAAATCCTAATATCGGGATAACGCGGCCAGTGTAAAGAACGGAAGATAATATTAGGATTTGACAGTGAACATGCACTGTCCAGGGTTGGACAGTGCATGCAGGTCGGCGTTCAATCCCCGACCGTCCAAGTGGTCGGGCACCATTCCTTTCCCCCCCGTCCCATCCCAAATCCTTATCCTGACCCCTTCCAAGTGTTATATAGTCGTAATGGCTTGGCGCTTTCTCTTGACAGTTCCCTTCCTTCACGAGGGATACAATAACACTCAGGTTCTCAAGTTCCTCCAAGCTCGTAAACCGGTTAATAAAAGTAAACAAAGCCGCCACGACCTAGGACAGATGTACAGGTTTCGTAAAGTGGATGCTGGATGAGTCGAGGTCTTGGAACGTGTAGGAAATAAAGAGAGGGGGGGGGGTAATTGAGGAGCAAGCCAGTGTGACGGGGGAGGGGGAGGGGGAGGGGGGCCTGGAGCTAAGCCCATAACCCGGCTTTTCTCATCTCAAGGCGTCTCCTTTCATGCCCACAATGGTCTGTTTGGCAAACATGGGGATTACCCACGCCAGATCTGCCACTAAAGTGGATATCTGTGTGGATATTAACCCCGCCCATCTTAACCCTCCAGCCCGCAGATTACGGAGCGGGTTAGTGGAAGCAAGGAGGAGAGGAGGAAGAAGAGAGGAAGCAAGGAGGAGAGGAGGAGGAAGAGAGGAAGCAAGGAGGAGAGGAGAGGAGGAAGAGAGGAAGCAAGGAGGAGAGGAGAGGAGGAAGAGAAGAAGCAAGGAGGAGAGGAGAGGAGGAAGAGAAGAAGCAAGGAGGAGAGGAGAGGAGGAAGAGAGGAAGCAAGGAGGAGAGGAGAGGAGGAAGAGAAGAAGCAAAGAGGAGAGGAGAGGAGGAAGAGAGGAAGCAAGGAGGAGAAGGAGGAGGAAGAGAAGAAGCAAGGAGGAGAGGAGAGGAGGAAGAGAGGAAGCAAGGAGGAGAGAAGAGGAGGAAGAGAAGAAGCAAGGAGGAGAGGAGAGGAGGAAGAGAGGAAGCAAGGAGGAGAGGAGAAAGAGAAGAAGCAAGGAGGTGGAGAGAGAGCCGTGAGAGCCAATGACAACATATAAATATATTACTCAACAGAGCACACATGTTCTAGTATACATATCAAAGATGGTTTCATCTGTCCATTAAACTACCTCGTTCCCTCCTTTATAACATATGTTGTTCCTGGTGCCCTCCTCTCCCCCCACTGCCGCCACCTGGAGCCAGGTGATCTCACTCATGAGAGTGTAGGATGAGCCTAAGCTACTTTACTACAAAATTAAGACTTTGAGATGTATTTTATTGTCTCAATAAACGTACTTGAATTTGATCTGACTCACTGTTGCTTTCCTCTACTCCATTCTAACTTAGTAAGTAATTATTAAAAGAAGGCATCAAGCCGGGAAGGTTATCTTGAGGTTATCTTGAGATGATTTCGGGGCTTTAGTGTCCCCGCGGCCCGGTCCTCGACCAGGCCTCCACCCCCAGGAAGCAGCCCGTGACAGCTGACTAACACCCAGGTACCTATTTTACTGCTAGGTAACAGGGACATAGGGTGAAAGATACTCTGCCCATTGTTCCTCGCCGGCGCCTGGGATCGAACCCAGAACCACAGGATCACAAGTCCAGCGTGCTGTCCGCTCGGCCGACCGGCTCCCAGGCTATGTAACCATTCTAACCTAACTGCTTTATGTGGCTGCGTTTACGTCTCAAAACCTTACAGATTCACTTTTATTTTGCAATGTGGGTTTTTTCCCCTGCACAGTTAATCAGTGTTTTACGATCGCTTTTGCATAGGTCATTAACAATTTTCTATGGCCCGGAAAAGATTCGAACCCATGGCGTCCAGGATCACCCCTAAACGTACACAGTACCGTGACCACCGAGCCATTGATCGTCTTGATTGGTGGTCACGGTACTGTCTACGTTTAAGGGTGATCCTGGACGGCATGGGTTCGAATCCTGGTTGGGTCATATAGAGTTCGTAGTGATCTATTGCTTGCGCTTTCATCCAGCTTCTCATATATATGTATATATATATATATATGTATATATATTACATTAAGAAATAATAATACATTAATACATTAATAATAATAATACATTAATACATTAATAATAATAATACATTAAGCGTTCATGTATTAAATGCAATAAGTAGTTTTATCATTAATTAATAGCTTATGAGAATAGGCTACGACGCAGAAATATAAAAACCATAAACTAATATATTAGAATCAGATTCCTTGAAACGCGTCGCTCATCACTTTATTATTTCTTCCCGTTTTCCTGAAAGCTTATTATGCACAAGATTAAGTCAACGAAGCTCACAGTGAAGAAAAGGAAATACGCACTAAAATAGAGCAGTGAAAAACGCAAGTTCAAGCGGATCTGATGCCAGAAAAAGCTGATTAAATCCCTTTACAGCGAGATGTTCATTTGTTTCACCATCCTCTGGCGGCCACGTAAACCTTACATTGTAGGCTTTATGGTGGTGGTGGCGGGGGAGGCTTTATGGTGGTGGGGGAGGCTTTATGGTGGTGGGGGAGGCTTTATGGTGGTGGTGGTGGTGGGGGAGGCTTTATGGTGGTGGTGGCGGGGGAGGCTTTATGGTGGTGGGGGAGGCTTTATGGTGGTGGTGGTGGTGGGGGAGGCTTTATGGTGGTGGGGGAGGCTTTATGGTGGTGGTGGTGGTGGGGGAGGCTTTATGGTGGTGGTGGTGGTGGTGGCGGGGGAGGCTTTATGGTGGTGGTGGTGGTGGTGGCGGGGGAGGCTTTATGGTGGTGGTGGTGGTGGTGGCGGGGGAGGCTTTATGGTGGTGGTGGTGGGGGAGGCTTTATGGTGGTGGTGGTGGGGGAGGCTTTATGGTGGTGGTGGCGGGGGAGGCTTTATGGAGGTGGTGGTGGGGGAGGCTTTATGGAGGTGGTGGTGGGGGAGGCTTTATGGTGGTGGTGGTGGGGGAGGCTTTATGGTGGTGGTGGTGGTGGGGGAGGCTTTATGGTGGTGGTGGTGGTGGGGGAGGCTTTATGGTGGTGGTGGTGGGGGAGGCTTTATGGTGGTGGTGGTGGTGGGGAGGACTTTATGGTGGTGGTGGCGGGGGAGGCTTTATGGTGGTGGTGGTGGTGGGGGAGGCTTTATGGTGGTGGTGGGGGAGGCTTTATGGTGGTGGTGGCGGGGGAGACTTTATGGTGGTGGGGGAGGCTTTATGGTGGTGGTGGCGGGGGAGACTTTATGGTGGTGGGGGAGGCTTTATGGTGGTGGTGGTGGCGGGGGAGGCTTTATGGTGGTGGTGGTGGTGGGGGAGGCTTTATGGTGGTGGTGGCGGGGGAGGCTTTATGGTGGTGGTGGCGGGGGAGGCTTTATGGTGGTGGTGGCGAGGGAGGCTTTATGGTGGTGGTGGTGGTGGGGGAGACTTTATGGTGGTGGTGGCGGGGGAGACTTTATGGTGGTGGTGGTGGGGGAGGCTTTATGGTGGTGGTGGCGGGGGAGGCTTTATGGTGGTGGTGGTGGTGGGGGAGACTTTATGGTGGTGGTGGTGGGGGAGGCTTTATGGAGGTGGTGGCGGGGGAGACTTTATGGTGGTGGTGGCGGGGGAGGCTTTATGGTGGTGGTGGGGGAGGCTTTATGGTGGTGGTGGTGGGGAGGACTTTATGGTGGTGGTGGCGGGGGAGACTTTATGGTGGTGGTGGTGGGGAGGACTTTATGGTGGTGGTGGCGGGGGAGGCTTTATGGTGGTGGTGGCGGGGGAGGCTTTATGGTGGTGGTGGTGGGGGAGGCTTTATGGTGGTGGTGGCGGGGGAGGCTTTATGGTGGTGGTGGTGGGGGAGGCTTTATGGTGGTGGTGGTGGGGGAGGCTTTATGGTGGTGGTGGCGGGGGAGGCTTTATGGTGGTGGTGGTGGGGAGGACTTTATGGTGGTGGTGGCGGGGGAGGCTTTATGGTGGTGGTGGCGGGGGAGGCTTTATGGTGGTGGTGGTGGGGGAGGCTTTATGGTGGTGGTGGTGGGGGAGGCTTTATGGTGGTGGTGGTGGTGGAGGAGGCTTTATGGTGGTGGTGGTGGTGGGGGAGACTTTATGGTGGTGGTGGTGGGGGAGGCTTTATGGTTTTGGTGGTGGGGGAGACTTTATGGTGGTGGTGGTGGCGGGGGAGACTTTATGATGGTGGTGGTGGCGGGGGAGGCTTTATGGTGGTGGTGGTGGTGGGGGAGGCTTTATGGTGGTGGTGGTGGTGGGGGAGACTTTATGGTGGTGGTGGTGGGGGAGGCTTTATGGTTTTGGTGGTGGGGGAGACTTTATGGTGGTGGTGGTGGCGGGGGAGACTTTATGATGGTGGTGGTGGCGGGGGAGACTTTATGATGGTGGTGGTGGCGGGGGAGGCTTTATGGTGGTGGTGGCGGGGGAGGCTTTATGGTTTTGGTGGTGGTGGTGGTGGGGGAGACTTTATGGTGGTGGTGGTGGTGGGGGAGACTTTATGGTGGTGTTGGGGGAGACTTTATGGTGGTGGTGGTGGTGGGGGAGACTTTATGGTGGTGGTGGTGGGGAGAGAATGATGACCAAGAATGAAGATGAGAAGTAGAAATGATTGTAAAGTTATGAAATAAATACATAAATACACACACATTATATATATATATATATATATATATATATATATATATATATATATATTCCACATAACATCACCTTAAACTGGGCCTTACTGATCGCAATTGTATACTACATAATAATTACAATGTTTACAGTTAACCTGTTAAACCTTTTGTAAATTACCGATGCATTTTACACTCCTGTGGACTAAATCGAATATGAACGCGGAACCAGTTCATAAATTACAGTTTTTAAGTTTAAATTGAAATACTTGCACATTTATATACACGATTTTCATTTAACATTTTTCCTACCTTAGGAGTTTATACAGACATTTGTCACCACTTGAATAAACTTCACTGAATAAATTGTATATCTAAAGATGCCCTGGAAACACAAACCAAAAATTGTCTCTATTTTCCGCTTGTTACAACTTGTAATAAAGTTTTTACATCTTCGTTTAACGTGTTTATGACGTATTAGAACGTTGTTACAACTTGATATATTGGTTGTTATAACTGGTTAGGAGGTGTTAAAACCTGTTTGAACGTTGTACCAACGTCGTAGTTTCGGTGTGTGTTTAGCGGGTGGGCACCGACACCGAAAACGCCTCTGTTCACATTTTCCTTCATCCCGACCATCTGTTTCCCGTCTGTTAGTTACTCTTTCACTGCATCAACTTCCATCCCCAGTGGATACATATTAGGCAAGTTTATGCTCATGAAAGCCCCGGGTCAATCCTGGTTAAGAGAGTTCATTTATGGAGTAAATTACCGCTACTGACTGACGTAGGGTCGCTGGATTGTTTCAAGCGTAGGCTAGATCTATGCAATATATGAGCGAGTTTGGATGAGTATAAATAGGAGCGGCCTTGTATGGACTCATAAGGCCAATAGTTTCCGATTGATTGATGAAGATTAAGCCTGCCAAAAGGTGGCACGGGCATGAATAGCCCGTAAGTGGTGGCCCTTTCGAGCCATTACCAGTATCAAGAGCTGATACTGGAGATCTGTGGAGGTGCGACTGCACCCTGCGTGACGGGAGATGTCTCCCGTCAAATAGTTTACAAGAACATAAGAATAACGGATACACCCTCTGTTGTTTTCTCCCTATCCACACTCCCATTCCATCTCAAGTCCAACCACTTGGGCTGGACTGGAAGGAGTGGTTGGGCACCATTCCTTTCCCCCGTCCCATCCCAAATCCTTATCCTGACCCCTTCCAAGTGCTATATAGTCATAATGGCTTGGCGTTTTCCCCTGATAATTCCCTCCATCCCATCATACGCCCTACTTCCCTCCCCCTCCCCCCCCACTAAAATCTCCTCCACCCTTCCATCCATCTGTTCCACAGCTCAGTAATCAGCGAGCGTCACCTGGTGCTGCCCCAGTTGTCAGTAATTAGTACCACCCGACCCATACCCGCCAGGTGAGGCACTGAAGCGGGCAGTGTGGGTAGTGGCGGAGTAGGAGCAGGGGGGAGGGTTGTGAGGGGGGAGGGTAGTGAGGGGGGGAGGGTTGTGAGGGGGGGAGGGTAGTGAGGGGGGGAGGTAGTGAGGGAGGGAGAGGGTAGTGAGGGAAGGGGTGGGGTATAGTGGGGAAGGGGGAAGGGTATAGTGAAGGAGGGTCAGGGGAGGGGTATAATGAGGGAGGGGTATAGTGGGGGGTGGGGGAGGGGTATAGTGAGGGAGGGGGATGGGTATAGTGAGGGAGGGGAGGAGTATAGTGACGAAGGGGGAGGGGTATAGTGAGGGAGGGGTCAAGGGGAGGGGTATAGTGAGGGAGGGGTCAAGGGGAGGGGTATAGTGAGGGAGGGGTCAAGGGGAGGGGTATAGTGAGGGAGGGGTATAGTGAGGGAGGGGTATAGTGAGGGCACAAGACCACACCTACAGGGGACCTCCACCCAGAGGCCGCTAGGTAGCCAACACTGAATGAACACAAAACACGACCGATATAAACATAGATAAAACAGATCGGTAGAAAAATAATCAAAGTGTTTCCAGCGCTTATTAAAAACACTTAATAACATAAACAAAATGTGATACAAGTGTTGCAACAGTTGCAAGTGGCCCGGGAAACCTTACACTACACACAAGGCTACAGCCACGTCAACTGAAATGTGAGATTACAGCAGAACTTCTTTACCTCCAACTAGAAAGTGTTTCTACAAGAGAGAGACGAAGCCACAACACAACAGAACACCAAAACCCTATGAGAAATATAAGTAAGAAAAAAAAGACACCCCACACACACACGCACACACACACACACACACACACACACACACACACACACACACACATTGATTGTTGATTGACGGTTGAGAGGCGGGACCAAAGAGCCAGAGCTCAACCCCCGCAAACACAACTAGGTGAGTACAACTAGGTGAGTACACACACACACACACACACACACACACACACACACACACATACACACACACACACACACACACACACATACACACACACACACACACACACTCACACACTCCAGCAAGCATAACTAACTCTTCAGGCAAATGGCGACCCATTAACATTAACCATTCGTGATCAACGCTCACGTGGAAAACTCAAAGGGATTAATGGGATCAATGGTTAAACACGGGTCTAGGCGTTGCCAACTCCTCGAAAACCATTTCCCAGAAAATGTTCCCAATGGTAATTCAACAAAAAAGCCCCCAATGGACACCAAGATTATCAGTACACCTGATGCTGATACCAGGTACCAACAGCAGCAAGGAACTACACCTTTAATACCCTCCAGTACCACTACACACCTTAAAGATAACTAACATTGAACCATTACAAACAGTGCAGAATAAGGTGCTATAAGCAGAGCAACAACGTCCTCCCAGCGACTATAAGAAATATTGCCGGAACAACCGTGGACATCTTCAAGAGAAAACTGGACTGTTTTCTAAGAGAAGTTCCGGATCAGCCGGGCTGTGGTGGATATGTGGGCCTGCGGGCCGCTCCAAGCAACAGCCTGGTGGACCAAACTCTCACAAGTCGAGCCTGGCCTCGGGGCGGGCTTGGGGAGTAGAAGAACTCCCAGAACCCCATCAACCAGGTATATGTGGGCCTGCGGGCCGCTCCAAGCAACAGCCTGGTGGACCAAACTCTCACAAGTCAAGCCTGGCCTCGGGCCGGGCTTGGGGAGTAGAAGAACTCCCAGAACCCCATCAACCAGGTATCAACCAGCAAAACACCGTCCACCATGTGACCAGACAAGCCTGGAGCTTCATCAACTGCTGAACACAACCACTAAACACCAGACTACAGCACCAAGCCACCAGGGTGTGGAGCACCATCAACTGCTGAACACAGCCACTAAACACCAGACTACAGCACCAAGCCACCAGGGTGTGGAGCACCATCAACTCCTGAACACAGCCACTAAACACCAGACTACAGCACCAAGCCACCAGGGTGTGGAGCACCATCAACTCCTGAACACAACCACTAAACACCAGACTACAGCACCAAGCCACCAGGGTGTGGAGCACCATCAACTGCTGAACACAGCCACTAAACACCAGACTACAGCACCAAGCCACCAGGGTGTGGAGCACCATCAACTGCTGAACACAACCACTAAACACCAGACTACAGCACCAAGCCACCAGGGTGTGGAGCACCATCATAATGTTACAGGTCCCAATGTTAGAAGCGTACGCCCCACTCCCACAGCCGTGGCTCAAGAGCTTGGAGCCACCCAATGGTACCCCCGGTGGCCCAAGAGCTAGGAGCTACCCAATGGTACCCCCAGTGGCCCAAGAGCTTGGAGCCACCCAATGGTACCCAAGCCCCACAGTACATAGTGCCTAGATGAAATACTGACTAGAACACCCCCCCCCCTCCCAAAATACTAATTAACCCGTAAACAGATTACCAATCATGTGTGGAAGCATCTGAGTGTATATATGTGCATGCTACACAGTATTCATCCATAGACATATATTTATGATGAAGTGAAGAACCTCTCTCACACACTCACAGCTCCCTGACAAGAGAGAGCAAGCTTCTTAACTGCTAACACCACAAACCCACACCAAAAGTAGTTAGTAACCAGTTGATTGACAGTTGAGAGGCGGGCCGAAAGAGCAAAGCTCAACCCCCACAAACACAACTAGGTGAATACACCGTGTCAGCAAGGCTGACAGTCCGCCTGCTATCATAACTCCTGTATTTAACTTTTCCAAACTTTTCTCTTCAACTGTACCTCTTCATCATCTTTACCCCCCCCCTCCAACTACGACCACCACGACCACCTACTACGACCACCACGACCACCTACTACGACCACCACGACCACCTACTACGACCACCACGACCACCACGACCACCTACTACGACCACCACGACCACCTACTACGACCACCACGACCACCTACTACGACCAACACGACCACCTACTACGACCACCACGACCACCTACTACGACCACCACGACCACCTACTACGACCACCTACTACGACCACCACGACCACCTACTACGACCAACACGAACACCTACTACGACCACCACGACCACCTACTACGACCACCACGACCACCTACTACGACCACCACGACCACCTACTACGACCACCACGACCACCTACTACGCCCACCACGACCACCTACTACGACCACCACAAGCACCTTGTGTATCTTTCCAGTGTTGATAATGAGCGTCAAAACTTGTTTTCCCAGGGAGGAAATATGAGCTGCGAGTAGTACAGTGGACCAGCCTTCCCCACCTGTATCTACACCCCCTGTGTGTGTGTGTGTGTGTGTGTGTGTGTGTGTGTGTGTGTGTGTGTGTGTGAGTGTGTGTGTGTACTCACCTAATTGTGCTTGCGGGGGTTAAGCTTTGGCTCTTTGGTCCCGCCTCTCAACTGTCAATCAACTGGTGTACAGGTTCCTGAGCCTACTGGGCTCTATCATATCTACAATTGAAACTGTGTATGGAGTCAGCCTCCACCACATCACTTCCTAGTGTGTGTGTGTGTGTGTGTGTGTGTGTGTGTGTGTGTGTGTGTGTGTGTGTGTGTGTGTGTGTGTTCGCGCGTGCGTTTGCGTAATTTCAAACTCGCAGAAACTAGAATATAAATCTCGTAATCTTTAATGTTAATTATTATTGTGGTTTAATTTTCAATCAAATTTCGTATATCGAGAGAATGTCCACACACTGAGCACTATTAATGAGGCATGTTGAGTCACCTCATGCCTCACCATTAATGAGGCATGTTGGGTCACCTCATGCCTCACCATTAATGAGGCATGTTGGGTCACCTCATGCCTCACCATTAATGAGGCATGTTGGGTCACCTCATGCCTGACTATTAATGAGGCATGTTGGGTCACCTCATGCCTCACCATTAATGAGGCATGTTGGGTCACCTCATGCCTCACCATTAATGAGGCATGTTGGGTCACCTCATGCCTCACCATTAATGAGGCATGTTGGGTCACCTCATGCCTCACCATTAATGAGGCATGTTGGGTCACCTCATGCCTGACCATTAATGAGGCATGTTGGGTCACCTCATGCCTGACTATTAATGAGGCATGTTGGGTCACCTCATGCCTCACCATTAATGAGGCATGTTGGGTCACCTCATGCCTGACCATTAATGAGGCATGTTGGGTCACCTCATGCCTCACCATTAATGAGGCATGTTGGGTCACCTCATGCCTCACCATTAATGAGGCATGTTGGGTCACCTCATGCCTGACCATTAATGAGGCATGTTGGGTCACCTCATGCCTCACCATTAATGAGGCATGTTGGGTCACCTCATGCCTCACCATTAATGAGGCATGTTGGGTCACCTCATGCCTCACCATTAATGAGGCATGTTGGGTCACCTCATGCCTCACCATTAATGAGGCATGTTGGGTCACCTCATGCCTCACCATTAATGAGGCATGTTGGGTCACCTCATGCCTCACCATTAATGAGGCATGTTGGGTCACCTCATGCCTCACCATTAATGAGGCATGTTGGGTCACCTCATGCCTCACCATTAATGAGGCATGTTGGGTCACCTCATGCCTCACCATTAATGAGGCATGTTGGGTCACCTCATGCCTCACCATTAATGAGGCATGTTGGGTCACCTCATGCCTCACCATTAATGAGGCATGTTGGGTCACCTCATGCCTCACCATTAATGAGGCATGTTGGGTCACCTCATGCCTCACCATTAATGAGGCATGTTGGGTCACCTCATGCCTCACCATTAATGAGGCATGTTGGGTCACCTCATGCCTCACCATTAATGAGGCATGTTGGGTCACCTCATGCCTCACCATTAATGAGGCATGTTGGGTCACCTCATGCCTCACCATTAATGAGGCATGTTGGGTCACCTCATGCCTCACCATTAATGAGGCATGTTGGGTCACCTCATGCCTCACCATTAATGAGGCATGTTGGGTCACCTCATGCCTCACCATTAATGAGGCATGTTGGGTCACCTCATGCCTCACCATTAATGAGGCATGTTGGGTCACCTCATGCCTCACCATTAATGAGGCATGTTGGGTCACCTCATGCCTCACCATTAATGAGGCATGTTGGGTCACCTCATGCCTCACCATTAATGAGGCATGTTGGGTCACCTCATGCCTCACCATTAATGAGGCATGTTGGGTCACCTCATGCCTCACCATTAATGAGGCATGTTGGGTCACCTCATGCCTCACCATTAATGAGGCATGTTGGGTCACCTCATGCCTCACCATTAATGAGGCATGTTGGGTCACCTCATGCCTGACCATTAATGAGGCATGTTGGGTCACCTCATGCCTGACCATTAATGAGGCATGTTGGGTCACCTCATGCCTGACCATTAATGAGGCATGTTGGGTCACCTCATGCCTCACCATTAATGAGGCATGTTGGGTCACCTCATGCCTCACCATTAATGAGGCATGTTGGGTCACCTCATGCCTCACCATTAATGAGGCATGTTGGGTCACCTCATGCCTCACCATTAATGAGGCATGTTGGGTCACCTCATGCCTCACCTCACATTAATGTCGGATGAAAATCTTACTGACCTAACAAGTTCACAAAGACCTGAAAACTGTAACATTAAACGCCATGACAGATATGGTGAGGAGACATTCACATATGGAACTAATAGAGCAAGATCCCGGCAATGTGATGTTATAGTGGATAGAATACACCTGGGATATAGACGTATCTGCCAGCTTTCTCAAAAGTCAAATGTCCAATACACCATGTGCCAACTTTGTGAAAAAGTGTCCAATACACCATGTGTCAACTTTGTGAAAGTGTCCAATACACCATGTGTCAACTTTGTGAAAGTGTCCAATACACCATGTGTCAACTTTGTGAAAGTGTCCAATACACCATGTGTCAACTTTGTGAGTGTCCAATACACCATGAGTCAACTTTGTGAAAGTGTTCAATACACCATGTGTCAACTTTGTGAAAGTGTTCAATACACCATGTGCCAACTTTGTGAAAGTATCCAATACACCATGTGTCAACTTTGTGAGTGTCCAATACACCATGTGTCAACTTTGTGAAAGTGTCCAATACACCTTGTGTCAACTTTGTGAAAGTGTTCAATACACCATGTGTCAACTTTGTGAAAGTGTCCAATACACCTTGTGTCAACTTTGTGAAAGTGTTCAATACACCATGTGTCAACTTTGTGAAAGTGTCCAATACACCATGTGTCAACTTTGTGAAAGTGTTCAATACACCATGTGCCAACTTTGTGAAAGTGTCCAATACACCATGAGTCAACTTTGTGAAAGTGTTCAATACACCATGTGTCAACTTTGTGAAAGTGTTCAATACACCATGTGCCAACTTTGTGAAAGTATCCAATACACCATGTGTCAACTTTGTGAAAGTATCCAATACACCATGTGTCAACTTTGTGAGTGTCCAATACACCATGTGTCAACTTTGTGAAAGTGTCCAATACACCTTGTGTCAACTTTGTGAAAGTGTAGAATACACCATGTGCCAACTTTGTGAAAGTATCCAATACACCATGTGTCAACTTTGTGAAAGTGTTCAATACACCATGTGCCAACTTTGTGAAAGTGTTCAATACACCATGTGTCAACTTTGTGAAAGTGTCCAATACACCATGTGTCAACTTTGTGAAAGTGTCCAATACACCATGTGTCAACTTTGTGAAAGTGTCCAATACACCATGTGTCAACTTTGTGAAAGTGTCCAATACACCATGTGTCAACTTTGTGAAAGAAAACATGCACTCTTGAAAACATAGATGACGATCACTGAGTTAGTTTAGTTCATTTGTTATGCACCCCATACCCATGTTGTGGGCGGTAGTGGAAAGGGTTACAGAGGCACATTAATGGGAGAGGTAAAAATCTGTCCCTGCTCTTCAACCCTCGGTCCACATGTCCCAGTAGGGTCCACATGTCCCAGTAGGGTCCACATGTCCCAGTAGGGTCCACATGTCCCAGTAGGGTCCACATGTCCCAGTAGGGTCCACAACCTGTACCCGCATGAAAATTATGACGTCACACACCTCGTGTACACCATATTTTATTAACTGTAAACCCGCACACTATCGTGGATGTCACATTTCATTCACCTTGGGCACTAAGAGGCTCGAACAACTGACCTCCAGCATGCGAGAGCCGCTCCATCAACTGCGCTAGACTAGCCTTAAAAAGGAAGGCTCCCAAGGCAACAAACCGCTAGCCAACTATACATTTAAGCGTGACACTGCAGCGGTCGTCAGCTCCTAGAGGAATCTCCTACTGTATTTTGTGTTAACATCTTTATTTCTGGTAAACACCTGTTGTAGCGCTGATGGTGGCCGGTCGTCTCCTCTTACTCTGGTTGCTTTAAGACGCGTTTGTCTGTCATGTTCACCAGTCTTGCTCTCAGGGTCTAATATACCCCCACCCTGGGGTGTGGCAGTGGTGGTGGTGTGGGGGTGTGGTGGTGGTGGTGGTGTGGTGGTGGTGGTGTGGTGGTGGTGGCGTGGTGGTGGTGGTGTGGCGGTGGTGGTGTGGTACTGGTGGTGGTGTGGTGGTGGTGTAGTGGTGGTGTGGCGGTGGTGTGGTAGTGGTGGTGGTGTGGTGGTGGTGGTGTGGTGGTGGTGGTGGTGTGGTGGTGGTGTGGTGGTGGTGTGGTGGTGGTGTGGTGGTGGTGTAGTGGTGGTGTGGCGGTGGCAGTGGTGGTGGTGTGGTGGTGGTGGTGTGGTGGTGGTGGTGGTGTGGTGGTGGTGGTGGTGTGGTAGTGGTGGTGGTGTGGCAGTGGTGGTGGTGTGGCAGTGGTGGTGTGGCAGTGTTGGTGTGGCGGTGGCAGTCGCGGCGGCGGTGGTGGTGGTGGCGACGGTGGTGTGGCGACGGTGGTGTGGCGGTGGTGTGGCGGTGGCGGCGGCGGTGGTGGTGGTGGCGGCGGTGGCGGCGGCGGTGGTGGTGGTGGCGGCGGTGGCGGCAGTATCGGCGGTGGCAGTAGAGCTGTGGTAAGCTGTAAAGCTGCTTATCTCCACATATGCACCAGGAGAGTGATTTATGCACCTCATTATTATTAAGAGAGATGGCGAGGATTTGCTAATAGGTGAATGGGAGTAAAACACGGTCTCTGCGTCCTATTTTTGTTCACACGAACGGTTAGTCAGGCTGCTAGGCAAGATTACCTTAGACTACGGTAGGCTAAGCTACGTTAGACTAGGGAATATTAGGTTAGGTTAAGATTGTTAGGTTAGGCAAGGTTGAGTTAGGTGGTTAGGCAAGGTTGGGTTAAGATATGTATGGGAAGGTTAGATTAGTGAATGTTAGGTTAGATTAGAGAAGGTTAGGTTAGGCTCAGGGGGTCAGGGAATACCTGGTTGATACCTGGTTGATGGGGTTCTGGGAGTTCTTCTACTCCCCAAGCCCGGCCCGAGGCCAGGCTCGACTTGTGAGAGTTTGGTCCACCAGGCTGTTGCTTGGAGCGGCCCGCAGGCCCACATACCCACCACAGCCCGGTTGGTCCGGCACTCCTTGGAGGAATAAATCTAGTTTCCTCTTGAAAATGTCCACGGTTGTTCCGGCAATATTTCTTATGCTTGCTGGGAGGACGTTGAACAACCGCGGACCTCTGATGTTTATACAGTGTTCTCTGATTGTGCCTATGGCACCTCTGCTCTTCACTGGTTCAATTCTACATTTTCTTCCATGTCGTTCACTCCAGTACGTTGTTATTTTACTGTGTAGATTTGGTACTTGGCCCTCCAGTATCTTCCAGGTGTATATTATTTGATATCTCTCTCGTCTTCTTTCTAGTGAGTACATTTGGAGGGCTTTGAGACGATCCCAATAATTTAGGAGCTTTATTGTGTCTATGCGTGCCGTATATGTTCTCTGTATTCCCTCTATTTCAGCAATCTCTCCTGCTCTGAAGGGGGAAGTGAGTACTGAGCAGTACTCAAGACGGGACAATAGGAGCTAAATTAACTCAAATGGAGTAAATACTAAAATTTTTGGGGTAATGAAAACTCAAATAAATACATAAATAAAAGTATATACAAGTTTTCTTTATACGATTTTATATCACAAAAGTTGTGAAAATTTTAGAAAACCGTAATTTTTTTGCACTTAAAACTACTGAACCCTCACGAATAAAATTTCAACACAAATATATTTAGGGTAATACCCAAGAATGTTCCCCTACCCTTGGACAGTTAGGGAAGCTTAGGCTAGGCTAGGGAAGGAGAAGTATGGACAAATTAGCCTTTGTTTTGCAACATTTTCTCTTCTGTTTACCATCAGTGTCCGTTGAGAGAGTGCCGCCAGTGGTAGGTGAGGGTGCTCCACTGTCACCCACTCCCCCCTCCCACGCGACACTGTGACTCCCTCCCCCCTCCCACGCGACACTGTGACTCCCTCCCCCCTCCCACGCGACACTGTGACTCCCTCCCCCCTCCCACGCGACACTGTGACTCCCTCCCCCCTCCCACGCGACACTGTCACTCCCTCCCCCCTCCCACGCGACACTGTGACTCCCTCCCCCCTCCCACGCGACACTGTCACTCCCTCCCCCCTCCCACGCGACACTGTCACTCCCTCCCCCCTCCCACGCGACACTGTCACTCCCTCCCCCCTCCCACGCGACACTGTCACTCCCTCCCCCCTCCCACGCGACACTGTCACTCCCTCCCCCCTCCCACGCGACACTGTCACTCCCTCCCCCCTCCCACGTGACACTGTGACTACCTCCCCCCTCCCACGTGACACTGTGACTACCTCCCCCCTCCCACGCGACACTGTGACTCCCTCCCCCCCTCCCACGCGACACTGTCACTCCCTCCCCCCTCCCACGCGACACTGTCACTCCCTCCCCCCTCCCACGCGACACTGTCACTCCCTCCCCCCTCCCACACGACACTGAGACTCCTCCCCCCTCCCACGCTCCGCTGTCACTCCCTCCCCCCCTCCCACACTCCACTGTGACTCCCTCCCCCCTCCCACGCTCCACTGTGACTCCCTCCCCCCCTCCCACGCACCGCTGTCACTCCCTCCCCCCTCCCACGCTCCACTGTGACTCCCTCCCCCCCTCCCACGCACCGCTGTCACTCCCTCCCCCCTCCCACGCGATACTGAGACTACCTCCCCCCTCCCACGCTCCACTGTCACTCCCTCCCCCCTCCCACACTCCACTGTGACTCCCTCCCCCCTCCCACGCTCCACTGTGACTCCCTCCCCCCCTCCCACGCACCGCTGTCACTCCCTCCCCCCTCCCACGCGACACTGAGACTCCTCCCCCTCCCACGCACCGCTGTCACTCCCTCCCCCCCTCCCACACTCCACTGTGACTCCCTCCCCCCCTCCCACGCTCCACTGTGACTCCCTCCCCCCCTCCCACGCACCGCTGTCACTCCCTCCCCCCTCCCACGCGACACTGAGACTCCTCCCCCTCCCACGCACCGCTGTCACTCCCTCCCCCCCTCCCACACTCCACTGTGACTCCCTCTCCCATCTCTGGAATGATCCCTTATATAAATCTCTGGAATAATCCCACATAAATCCCTGTAATAATCCCACATAAATCCCTGTAATAATCCCACATAAATCCTTGTAATAATCCCACATATAAATCCCTGTAATAATCCCACATATAAATCCCTGTAATAATCCCACATATAAATCCCTGTAATAATCCCACATAAATCCCTGTAATAATCCCACATATAAATCCCTGTAATAATCCACATATAAATCCCTGTAATAATCCCACATATAAATCCCTGTAATAATCTCACATATAAATCCCTGTAATATTCCCACATATAAATCCCTGTAATAACCCCACATATAAATCCCTGTAATAATCCCACATATAAATCCCTGTAATATTCTCATCATTCTCGCATATCCCATTTTAATTCTATTCCTTATTAATCGCACTCGAAGTCATCAATTAATCTCTTTCTCCTAATCTCAAATTTCCTGCCTCGCTCTGTATTCTCTTCTGGAAAACGAGTTGGCTCGTTATACGCGTGGCTGTTACCTTCCTCTCTCGCCAACATCTTTCGTTCAACATTCAACGAAAATACTTGTAAAAACCAGCTATCTGTCTTCTTTCGTTGCCATTCCGGGTCGTTTATTCATCGTAAAGTTCAATGTGTAACTTCAGGTTTATCGTTAAACGTTGAACTTCAGCGTTGCATTTTATATTTTCAACGAAGTGGTTCGTTAAACTCCTTACTAAATGGTTACTGCATCTCGCCCTTCCACCCTTTTTTGTCAAGCTATAAAAGTCGTACATTTTCATATTGAAATTATTTATTTCTGGTCTTTTCTTTTGTCAATTTCCTTCCTGCTCCTCAGGCTCTTCCTCCCCCAGTCTCTCCCTCTCTTACCACTACCCAAATCCTCCCGGTGTCCACTCACCCGCGTCCATTTCTACAACTGGACGGCATCAAATATTAATGGCTGAAGCCAGTCCAAGGAAAAAGGGCAGCCGGCCAGCCTACTCCTCCCTCTGGTGGCGGCAGGATGGCAGAGACCGCTCTTGCCCCGAATCTGAGCTACGAGCGAGGGGCCCTTCCGCCTCTCTCTCTCACTCTCTCACTCACTCTCACTCGCTTGCTGTCTCACTCCGACCTCAAACGCGACGAGACATAAGTTCGTCGCTAGCTCAAAGCGCTGTTAGGAGCTCGCTTCGATCCTCAGTATAAAAACCGCCCTTCTGTCATCGACTCATAGATTCCCGAATCGTGTGTGTTTGTGCTTGCCTGATTCCATCCCCGCCCACCCCCCATCCTCGGCCACAAGGTATCGGATCCCCAAGGGGCGCTCACTTAATGCGGATGAGCAGAGACAAAAGGGGATCCAATCCGATGACGGCGGACATTTCGTGTGGTCAGTCGAAACAAAAGGGATCGGAATCGTCAAATCCCACGTCCAATCGCAATGTCAGGAGGATTGTGCTGGGATTTAGTGCGTATCAGAACCATCAATCAAAATGGACTCCGCTGGCCTCTAAGCAGCTCGGAGGAGCCCGCTTGTGCGGGAGAAATCATTTATTTATGTGAAAATGCATGTGGGACACAGACGCCCGCGGCGCACCCGTGAATAATGTTCACAGCTGGCTTACCACTCCACACAAACGTACACACATACAAAAATCCCCACAAACACATAAAACCAGCAGGATCTAAACACATTCAAAGAGATACACAGCCCTTGACGAAAGACCGCCGCAGTCATGACAATGCTCAGAGTTTGACTCTCAATTTTTGTTTTCATTTGGTCCCGCGTCTTGAAAATGTCAGTGAGTGAGTGAGTGAGTGAGTGAGTGAGTGAGTGAGTGAGTGAGTGAGTGAGTGGCTGACTGGGGTCCAAATGCCCTCCCAGTATGGTCAACACTGTACAACACAATCGACTTGAGAATGGTCCAGAACGGACCCAAACGTCGTCGTCCCTTCACCTTCTAGTGTAAACGTCGTCGTCCCTTCACCTTCTAGTGTAAACGTCGTCGTCCCTTCACCTTCTAGTGTAAACGTCGTCGTCCCTTCACCTTCTAGTGTAAACGTCGTCGTCCCTTCACCTTCTAGTGTAAACGTCGTCGTCCCTTCACCTTCTAGTGTAAACGTCGTCGTCCCTTCACCTTCTAGTGTAAACGTCGTCGTCCCTTCACCTTCTAGTGTAAACGTCGTCGTCCCTTCACCTTCTAGTATAAACGTCGTCGTCCCTTCACCTTCTAGTGTAAACGTCGTCGTCCCTTCACCTTCTAATGTAAACGTCGTCGTCCCTTCACCTTCTAGTGTAAACGTCGTCGTCCCTTCACCTTCTAGTGTAAACGTCGTCGTCCCTTCACCTTCTAGTGTAAACGTCGTCGTCCCTTCACCTTCTAGTGTAAACGTCGTCGTCCCTTCACCTTCTAGTGTAAACGTCGTCGTCCCTTCACCTTCTAGTGTAAACGTCGTCGTCCCTTCACCTTCTAGTGTGTAGTCTGGTCAACCTGGTCAACACTGCAGGTTACGTCACACAAACTCCAACACACGACCCTACAATGTTAATATTTAGGGCTTATCAATTAGCAGTAATATACGTTCTGTCCAACCCTCGAGTTTAATCCATAATTTTATTAGGAATTAATGTATATACAGATAAGTATACTCAGATATATGTACTAAGAATACACAGAAATAGACACTGGTAAGTGTACACTGAGAAGTATATTCAGACAAGCGTACACTGAAGTATATTCAGACACGAGTACACTGAGAAGTATATTCAGACTAGTGTACACAGTGAGAAGTATATTCAGACAAGGGTACACAGTGAGAAGTATACATCGAGTATACACCAAGAAGTTCACCTCTCAGTGGACGCTGTGTATAACCTCAACCCATCACACTGCAGTAATGAACCTCGCTGAGGAAGTCAAGCTGAGGTCACCTCAAGCTGAGGTCATCTCAGCTTGACTTCACGAATCATATCACCAGGTAAAATTACCTTCCACTGCACTACACCTATTCAGTCCCGCCAGAATTGCAGCGATTTGTTTATTTTTGGTACGAATAAAGCCTTTGTTTGTCCATAACACTTTCGTATGCAACTTGAAGGGGGAACTTACTCAGTCACACAACCCGGAAAAAATGGGATTGGTACAGACAAAAATACATGTGAAATCCAACATGCAAAATTGTTCATAAAGCGTTTGCTCTATTCGTTACACAAATAGTTATCTTATAATTTATATATCAACACGAAGGCAGGACGAACAAATACGAATAAGTTGATCAGAATTGACGTGATATTTCAACCATTTATTATTAAGCCAATGTGACTACCATAATATTTACTCTCACGTCTGACTACCCAACAACACCTTGTTTAGTGATAATAAAGAATAAACCATTTCTCCTTACAAACCAGTAAAGTATTTATCAAAAAAGTGCCCTGCCCTGAAACTGATGTAGATAAGTGCATAAGCCCTAAGTACATATTTAGACAACTAAATAAACCCGTGTCAGACTATTTCAAACTTGCTGGATATCATTCAAAACAACGTTGTTGCAATGTTAAACGATAACTTTGCTGCAATGTTAAACGAAAACGCTGTTGTAATGTTAAGCAACAACGTTGTAACAATGTTAAATGACACCGTTGTTGCAATGTTAAACTAACGCGTCTCAGGGACATTATTGCCGCTGGGACGCAGCGTTGCCAGAGACGTTTCTAGGCATCATGTCCCCACAAACCCATAATGTGTCTCTCGGATCAAACGTAACACTTCTCTTCCTCCGAGATGGAGAGGCGGGTGTGGGGGTGATTCAAGATCACTGAGGTAGACTCGAACCACCGGCCACGCGTGTAGTAGTACCTACAAAGTCACTGCCGTGGATGGAACATGCACATTGTGAACTATTACACATAAAAAGCCCACATTTAAGGTAGTGTGTTATACTAAAGAACATAAGTCAACTTAACCTATAATTAGGTCTACATAAGCAATCTTTGGACTGATGTACGTAAATTTAGGCCATATTCGGTTCAAATATATACATAAACATGTACATATACTCTACTAGGAAATGCTAGGCATAGTTATTGCCTAAATTGCTCAGGTCCACTACAGAAACACGGGTCTAAAGCATTATTTAGATGCAACAATCCACATTTTGTACAGTCCAAGAAAAGTTGCTATACTGTAGGTAGCAGCCTTTTTGTATACTTAATATAGACTTGTAATGAAAATTTGTACTTACTTGACTTTAGAAGCGAGGTCGGTGCTTTCACAAAATATTGTATCACTAACTGGTTGTACGTTAATAAACTATAAAATATATATTACGCGTGTCTCTCACACATTTCTCGGCATCATCTGTGTCTAAGATAAAGTTGAAATTTCAATGTTTTTTTGCAGATATTTCCCGAAAACACACAACACAGGAGAGTTACACATATGTAAACAGTGGAGTGCAGCTGGCTGGGGCGGCCTAGCTGCATAAACAGGGGGTTTGACGGGTGCATGGAATCACTTTTGGATCTTTGTTTGGAGGACGGGCTAAGCATTTATAGCGTTGCGATTCGAACAAAATTCGTCAGTGAAGCACTTGTTCCGGATATGTTCGAATGTCAGAAGTTGTGAGTCGTGTGTAAACCGCCTTTCATTCATAAACAGGGGGTTTGGCGGGTGCATGGAATCACTTTTGGGTCTTTGTTTGGAGGACGGGCTGGTCTATGAATGAAAAACGGTTTACACACGACTCACAACTGATGACGTTCGAACACTTTCAGAACAAGTGCTTCACTGACGAATTTTGTTGGAACCACCAGCTCGTCCTCCAAACAAAGATCCAAAAGTGATTCCATGCACCCGCCAAACCCCCTGTTTATGAATGAAAGGCGGTTTACACACGACTCACAACTTCTGACATTCGAACATATCCGGAACAAGTGCTTCACTGACGAATTTTGTTCGAATCACAACGCTATAAATGCTTCACCCACGTACTACAAATACAAATAATCGCCAACAGAACCTAAACACCTAACCTAACCTAACCTATGCCTATATATACACAATATGCCATTATAATATTAATTTATACTTGAGAAAACTGCCGTTTTGAATGAACAGCATGTTAAAATTTATGAATGCGTCTGTGGGGTTGACCGCTGAATGTAATGGACTTGAGTCGAAGACGGGTTGCATAAACAGCGGGTTTGGCGGGTGGATGGAATCACTTTTGGGTCTTTGTTTGGATGACGGGCTGCATGTTGCAGCAATGTGAACCCAATCGTCGCGATGCGTTCGTTGTCTTGGCTACAGCTTCATTGAGAGAATAATAAACCAATTTTTAGCTTCGAGTGTGTACATTTTATAATATAAAAATATTAATCCGACTGCATTTCCACATTAAACTATTCCTTCTGTAATATAATATACATGTCAATTTTTTCCTTTGGATAAAGACTAATTATCGCATGCTTTCTTTTGAAGAAAACGGTAGATTGTGTCTACTAGAAATGCTATTTATCACAAATATTGCCTGAACTTTCAAAGTTTTCAGAGCGGTACTTCCTATGAAGTTAATTCAGTATATTCCTGAGTAACACGAATATTAATCAATAAAAAGTATATAAAATATATTGTTGTTTTGGCCATTTTCCATGCAATAGAAACAACACAAAAGAAGAGTCCAGAGACGCAGCATCGATCCCATTGTATGACTTCAAAATTTCTTTGTACATACATCACGTTCTTAATTTTGCATGGACACATCTGGGCTAGGATTAATCAAGCATTTACGTGTCTATTTACGAAACCTGTTTATCTTTCCTCGATCATGGGAATTTTAATTACATTTGTTGAACAGTCTATGAGCTCTGAAGCATTATGAGGTTGTTTATAACAATAACAATCTTGGGATGTGAAGTTTCCCAGCTTGCAGATTGTCTAACAAGTGTAAACAAAGCAGCCAGGATTGTTGAAAGATGTATAGGTTTCGTAAGTGGTTGGGTAAATGCTTGATGAATTCTGGCTCTCATTTATCATCATCTTGAGGCGTCTAGTAACAGGGAAAAATCATTAACAGTCTCCGTGGTGTAGTGGTAAGACACTCGCCTGGCGTTCCGCGAGCGCTTTGTCATGGGTTCGTATCCTGGCCGGGGAGGATTTACTGGGCGCAATTCCTTAACTGTAGCCTCTGTTTAACGCAACAGTAAAATGTGTACTTGGTTGTAACAACGATTCTTCGCGGCAGGGGATCGTATTCCAGGGACCATAGGATTAAGGACTTGCCCGAAACGCTACGCGTACTAGTGGCTCTACAAGAATGTAACAACTCTTGTATATATCTCAAAAAAAAACAAAAAAAAAAAACGCTGTTGTGTAACTGGACAAAATCAAGAAATCTGTTGTGAAACTGGACAAAAAAAAACTCTTGGGCAACCGGACCGGATCAAGAAAGCTGTTGTTTAACTGGACAAAATGAAAAAAACTCGTTCAATTAGACAAAATTAAAAAATCTTTTGTGTAACTAGTGTATTCAACTCCTTATTTTGGCCTTAAGCAAAATACGGCACCACTACTGTATACTGAAGACTCAATTACCCACATGAACCCTATTGGAGATGACCCTAGATGACCAAATAGGTATTATTGTTTATATGTTTCAAAGTATTTATTACTTTAGATTATTTACTTTTCGTACTTACAGCATAGAGCTGTTAGCTCTTGGACCCCGCCTTTCAAACCGTCGGTTGTCTTATGTATTGATTCTCGACCTATTTTCCTTTATCATATCTACTACATATATTTCTTTCTAACAAACACATCCCTAGGATGCAGCCTGTAGCAGCTGTCTAACTCTCAGGTCCCTATTTACTGCTAGGTGAATAGGAGCATCAGGCATCAGATGAAAGAAACTCTGCTCATTTGTTTCTGCCTCGGCCTGGAATCGAACCCGGGCCCTCAGGGCTATGACCCTCTCCTGAGTGCTGTTCACTCGCCAACGAGGACCTGTGTGTGTGTGTGTGTGTGTGTGTGTGTGTGTGTGTGTGTGTGTGTGTGTGTGTGTGTGTGTGTGTGTGTGTTTTCACCTAGTTGTACTTGCGGGGGTTGATCTTTGCTCTTTCGGCCCGCCTCTCAACTGTCAACCAACTGTTACTAACTACTATTTTTTTCCAAACACACACACACACACACAGGAAGCAGCTCCGTAGTAGCTGACTAACTTCCAGGTACCTATTTACTGCTAGGTAACAGGGGCATTAAGGGTGAAAGAAATTTTATCCATTTGTTTCTGCCTGGTCCGAGAATCGAACCCGGGCCACAGAATTATGAGTCCTGCGCACTGTCCACTCAGCCACCAGACCCTCAGCTACCTGCATATGTTTGAGTAGATATACATACGTCAAGATGTACATGTGTGTGCATACAAATGCGTCAATATAGCTATATTGACGCATTCAATATAGAACTGAGTATATAGTTCTATATACTGTTCTATATTCAAAAAATAAAATATATACATCATTTATCGACTATTTTCATTTGAAATTAAAAACCAAAAAAAAACAATGAATAATACTTATTGAAAATATTTTTTTGAATGCGAAAAACTCTCAAATCCTTCTTAACAATTGTAATTTTAATATGCTTTGTAAATGTATAAAATCATTATGCTTCGGAGTTTGTGTAGAAGGAGAAGAAGGAAGAAGAAGGAGGAAGAAGAAGGAAGAAGAAGGAAGAAGAAGGAAGAAGAAGGAAGAAGAAGGAAGAAGAAGGAAGTATCTGGCTTGCTGTTGTGATGGGAAGATATGGCTGGATGGAGGCGTGGGTGCCAGCAACACTGTGATTGGCCGTGTGGTCAACACCTTGAGAGATGTATGGGTATAAAGTATATATGGAAGCTGATCAGAATTACATTTCACCTTTGTGAATGTACATTAATGACACTATGTAAAAGACACATCAAACACTTTATGTAGGGCATACGTAAATCTGTGTATCCATGTATTTACGTATGTAGGTTAGCTTAGCATTTTAAAAGCACCGAATCACCTTCTGTGGTTGAGTGTTCAATAAACCCTTGAACTATATGTTTAACACATCTCTAACCCTGTCCATGGCGGACAGAAGAAAATGTATGTATGCTGGTTAGCATTGTAAATGTGTGGCCACGTCTGTGGTAGAAAAAAAAAACTTGAGAGACGCCCATGTTCTGGGGGGTGGGAAGGGAGAGAGAGTGAACATGGACTGTAATAGACGGAGGAGTCAAGAGACAGACGACAGGAAGGAAGTTGACAGTGAGGACGGGTCCCCAGGAGACTAAGACACTGGCAACGGTGGTGCGTATCCCGCCAAACACACACCGAAACTACGACGTTGGTACAACGTTCGAACACTTTTTTAACACCTAACCAGTTATAACAACCAATATAGCAAGTTGTAACAACGTTCTAATACGTCATAAACACGTTAAGTCAAGATGTAACAACTTTATTACAAGTTGTAACAAGCGGAAAATAGAGACAGTTCCGGTTTGTTTCCAGGGTAGAGACAGGGTAGAATATGGACCGAGAATATGATGGAGGAACTATCAGGAGAAAATCCCAAGTCATTACGACTCTATAGTACTTGGAAGGGGTTAGGATAAGGATTTGGTATTGGACAGGGAGGGAAAGGAATGGCGCCCAACTACTTGGACGGTCGGGGATTGAACGCGGGTCTGCATGATGGACTACTTCATCGTATAGTAACCACAAGCACCAGCACGCACAGTGGCCACCATTGCCAATAAGCAATACACTCCTGCAAGCTCAGGCTCTATGAATTACCTTGGTGAGAGGAGACATTTTCCTAGAAAAAAAACTTTGAAAGCAGCAGAAGAGGTTGGGAGAGTTCAACTGACGAGTGTAATGTTAGTAACACGGAGGAGGCAACAACGGTTACCAACGGGTAGACGGTAGGACGCGTTCACCTCAACAGTGAAATGCTCCTCAGATTCTAAAACCATTTTCATATCGCAATGACCCCCAACCGACAATCATTGCGACCATTACCGGTTATCTTGAGATGATTTCGGGGTTTAGCGTCCCCACGGCCCGGTCCTCGACTAGGCCTCCTTTTTGTTCCATTACCCCAGGAAGAAGCCCGTAGCAGCTGACTAACTCCCAGGTACCTATTTACTGCTAGGTAACAGTGGCATCATGGTGAAATAAACATTTCGCCCATTTGCTCCGCCTCCACCGGGGATCGAACCCGGAACCTCAGGACTACGAATCCGAAGCGCTGTCCACCCAGCTGCCAGGCGCCCTCTGGAACGACAAACGTGACATAGCAAGTGAAGTTAGTCACCCTGGGTGACAAAGATGCCACAGTCGTAGACGTGGAAGATAAGGGGGAGAGAGATCCGGGGGTGATCAGGGGGTGAGGCGGATTCAACACCCAGGGCAACAGGGCCCGTTTCTCCTGGTGCAAAGAAGAAGCAGGACTCAAGGGCCAGGGGTCAGATTCACTAAAGCAGTTACGCAAGTACTTACGAACGTGTATATCATTCCTCATTCTTTGACGGCTTTGGTTACATTTATTAAACAGTTTACAAGCATGAAAACTTCCCAAGCAGCTGTTCTTATTGTTATAAACAGCCTCCTGGTGTGTCGGAGCTCATTAACTATTTAATAATTGTAAACAAAGCCGCCAAAGATTGAGAAAATATGTACAGGTTCATAAGTACTTGCGTAACTGCTTCGTGAATCTGGCCCCTGGTTTCCACCGACTCGAGTCCTAGAGTGTGGAGGACAACCTTCGTAAGATGCCGGCCAATCCCCGCTCCTTGCGTCACGGAGCGACTGTGTGTAGTAGCGAATAGTAACATGAGGTACCTGGAGCTTTGCAATTACTTTATTCACTCTCGTATTCTTGAAGATATCCTCACAGTGTACCCAAAATTTGCCAGTGCAGGCTACTAAACACATGGCCCTGTGTGACTAACCATCCTGCGAGATGGGGACTTGTATTACCACTGCTACCTTATTCAATCTTGTGTTGATGATATCCTCAAAATGCTTCCGGAGTCTGCCAGTGCAGACTGCTTATCACATGCCTCTGTATGACTAACCATCCTGTGTGATGGGGATTTTTTAGCATCACCTAGTTAGCTTCTTTTTTTTTTACACACTACTCCACTTCATATAGTCTAGGGTAGCTGCACTAATGCAGATGTACCTCATATCTTAATAAAAAAAAAGTGTAGTAGCGAGGATTGTTGTTTCAGATTTAGCTACTCAGAACAAAGTGTCCATGTAGCACGGGCTATGGTGAGCCCGTAAGTAGCGAGGAGTCTCGCTACTACACACAGTCGCACTGGTAAAGTAAAACGAACAAATATTTTGGGCACACTTAGGCAGGCTCCGCCTCTTTGGCCAGGACCTCACAAGCCGCACTCACATGCCCTCCAGCCTTTGGTCTCAAGAGTCTCCAACAGCCACTCGACTTCCCTCCAGGTAACAACAGCACACAAGCCCCTCCTTTCACCCGCCCCTCCACGACAAGGCTGCGCCCGAGGAGGGAATCTTGGGAGGAGAGTTAGTCACACTGGGTGAGAGGGGTGAGGAGGGGGGGAGGGGGGAGGGGGTTGATACAGGGAATGATATCTAAGGTCTTTTATTCCCCGCATTCAACCCTTTTATACCTGGCGCGATTATTGCCTCTCTTGATCTTCAAGTTCTGTGTAGTATTTTTTCTTGAAGCAGATTCGACAACTCTTAATACTTGTCGACCAGTGTATGAAAATTTCCTTACAAATTGAGTGTGTGTGTGTGTGTGTGTGTGTATTCGCCTAGTTGTGCTTGCGGGGGTTGAGCTCTGGCTCTTTGGTCCCGCCTCTCAACCGTCAATCAACAGGTGTACAGATTCCTGAGCCTATTGGGCTCTATCATGTGTGTGTGTGTGTGTGTGTGTGTGTGTGTGTGTGTGTGTGTGTGTGTGTGTGTGTGTGTGTGTGTGTGTGTGTATTCGCCTAGTTGTGCTTGCGGGGGTTGAGCTCTGGCTCTTCGGTCCCGCCTCTCAACTGTCAATCAACTGATGTACAGATTCCTGAGCCTATTGGGCTCTATCATATCAACACTTGAAACTGTGTATGGAGTCAACCTCCACCACATCACTGCCTAATGCATTCCATTTGTCAACTACTCTGATACTTAAAAAAAATCGTTCTACTGTCTCTGTGGCTCATTTGGGCACTCAATTTCCACCTGTGTCTCCTAATGCGTGTGCCCCTTGTGTTAAATAATGTCTTTATCTACCCTATTAATTCCTTTGAGAATCTTATATGTGGTGATCATGTCGTTCCTAACTCTTCTGTTTTGCAGCGACGTGAGGTTTAATTCCCGTCCGTAGTCTCTCCTCATAACTCATACCCCTCAGCTCGGGTACTAGTCTGGTGGCAAAACTCTGAACCTTCTTCAATTTAGTTTTATGTTTGACGAGATATGGACTCCATGTTGGAGCTGCATACTCCAGGATTGGTCTGACATATGTGATAAACAAAGTTCTGAATGATTCCTCACACAAGTTTCTAAAGGCCGTTCTTATGTTTGCCAACCTTGCATATGCTGCTGATGTAATCCTCTTGATATGGGCTTCAGGTCTGATGTGATATCAACCCCCAGGTCTGCGCGTGTGTGTGTGTGTGTGTGTGTGTGTGTGTGTGTGTGTGTGTGTGTGTGTGTGTGTGTGTGTGTGTACGTTCAAAGTGGCTGGAAATGTCCACCAGTCCCTAACGAACAAGCCACATTTCTACAATTAACAAGCATTTCTATCCAGGGGCTAGATTCATGAAAGCACTTACGAACGTGTACATCTTTCCTCAATCTTTGACGGCTTTGGTTACATTTATTAAACAGTTTACAAGCATGAAAACTTCCCATTCAACTGTTGTTATTGTTATAAACACCCTCCTGGTGCTTCGGAGCTCATTAACTGTTTAATAACTGGAAACAAAGCCGCCAAAGATTGAGAAAAGATGTACAGGTTCGTAAGTGCTTTCGTGAATCTGACCCCAGAGTTGCCAGTATTTTTCTAAGGGGTGCTGCACATCTTATTACAAACAGTAACATTCTAAGACTAATTGGCACACCTCACATTCCTGACCACACTAAAATCAGTTAAATATATACGACAAACCTCCCCTTTTCTTTTACATAATATCTTGCGTATCTATAATGTGATTTAGATACCACTTAGCTATATATTTTTACCCACTCCTATCAACACCTTCAATTTCCGTAGCAAATGGAAGTACTGTCTCCTATGGATATCATTCCGCGCATGATGGAACTGATGAGATAACCTAATGATGAGTTATGCTCTTGAAGTTGAGGCTGATGATCACCGAGGGATAACTATGAGGTCAGTTATAGACCTATAATTCCAACAAAATTCAATAGACATGAGACTATTACATATATATCATTATACTATTAACCAGGAAGAGCCAGATATATATATATATATATATATATATATATATATATATATATATATATATATATATATATATATATATATATATATATAATCCGTCTCATGCTTATCCAGACCATGGGTCGTAATCTTAGCTACAATAATATAATTACTTAACAAATTTTAATTACAAAACTTAGGTCAATAAAAACTAAACTGCTTAGCCTATACAACCTTGGGGTGAATCCACTACAGGTGACTGTATCTTTATGTTTCACTACAGATGACTGTATCCTTATGTTCCACTACAGATGACTGTATCCTTATGTTCCACTACAGATGACTGTATCCTTATGTTCCACTACAGATGACTGTATCCTTATGTTCCACTACAGATGACTGTATCCTTATGTTCCACTACAGATGACTGTATCTTCATGTTTCACTACAGGTGACTGTATCCTTATGTTCCACTACAGATGACTGTATCTTCATGTTTCACTACAGGTGACTGTATCCTTATGTTCCACTACAGATGACTGTATCCTTATGTTCCACTACAGATGACTGTATCCTTATGTTCCACTACAGATGACTGTATCCTTATGTTCCACTACAGATGACTGTATCCTTATGTTCCACTACAGATGACTGTATCCTTATGTTCCACTACAGATGACTGTATCCTTATGTTCCACTACAGATGACTGTATCTTCATGTTTCACTACAGGTGACTGTATCCTTATGTTCCACTACAGATGACTGTATCTTCATGTTTCACTACAGATGACTGTATCCTTATGTTCCACTACAGATGACTGTATCCTTATGTTCCACTACAGATGACTGTATCCTTATGTTCCACTACAGATGACTGTATCTTCATGTTTCACTACAGGTGACTGTATCCTTATGTTCCACTACAGATGACTGTATCTTCATGTTTCACTACAGATGACTGTATCCTTATGTTCCACTACAGATGACTGTATCCTTATGTTCCACTACAGATGACTGTATCCTTATGTTCCACTACAGATGACTGTATCCTTATGTTCCACTACAGATGACTGTATCCTTATGTTCCACTACAGATGACTGTATCCTTATGTTCCACTACAGATGACTGTATCTTCATGTTTCACTACAGGTGACTGTATCCTTATGTTCCACTACAGATGACTGTATCTTCATGTTTCACTACAGATGACTGTATCCTTATGTTCCAATACAGATGACTGTATCCTTATGTTCCACTACAGATGACTGTATCTTCATGTTTCACTACAGGTGACTGTATCCTTATGTTCCACTACAGATGACTGTATTCTTATGTTCCAATACAGATGACTGTATCCTTATGTAAATTAAGCTATATTAACCGAAGGTCTGAATCGAGCCCATTATATTTCAGCAATAATGTCCACACCCACTCATCGGCTCATCATCAGCTCATGATGTAGCCGATGAGTTGCATCATGAGTAAACAGCACCTTCACGTCAAAAATAAATTCAGGTTAACCCCGAGTGCGCCTATTCTATACGCAAAGATTTATAAAAATAGGCCTAACCATTATCGATATTTTATATATATTTTTTTCATTTTGACTAATGAATACTTCAGACAATATCTGAAATTAACATTCCACTATCTGTAATGAACATTCAACTGTCTGTAATGAACATTCAACTGTCTGGAATGAACATTCAACTGTCTGGAATGAACATTCAACTGTCTATAATAAACATTCCACAGTCTGTAATGAGCATTTCACTATCTGGAATGAAGATTCCACTCTCTGGAATGAACATTCCACTATCTGGAATGACCATTCCACTATCTGGAATGACCATTCCACTATCTGGAATGAACATTCCACTATCTGGAATGACCATTCCACTATCTGGAATGACCATTCCACTATCCGGAATGACCATTCCACTATCCGGAATGACCATTCCACTATCCGGAATGACCATTCCACTATCCGGAATGACCATTCCACTATCTGGAATGACCATTCCACTATCTGGAATGACCATTCCACTATCTGGAATGACCATTCCACTATCCGGAATGACCATTCCACTATCCGGAATGACCATTCCACTATCTGGAATGAACACATTATAAAAAGTGCATTACAACTGATGATAAAAAATATTAAAAACATTTTATTTTTGTCACCGAAATCTGCAATATTTAACCCTCTCTCAAGCCCAAACAAAACAGCCCAAACACAACAGCCCAAACAAAACAGCCCAAACACAACAGCCCAAACACAACAGCCCAAACACAATTTCAACAGCTCAGTTATTACAGCAGGAGATAATGAGACCAAAAGTCCTTTAAAACATTTAATAATCAGTGTTTAGATATTCTGACATTTAGGCTAATGATATGTACATTGATCCTGGTAAAGAGTGTTACTATTGGCACTATGTAAATGAAACTGTAAATGATTTACTGTTACCTATCAATCATTTATTTCAAGTTAACCAAATTATTAATTTTAAATCACAGTAAATTAACGGTAAATCATTCACTAGGTTACTGTAAATCAATCACTAGGTTTCTGTAAATAACTGACTGGATGAACTGTAAATAATTCAATCGGTAAACTGCAAATAATGTACATGATTAACTGTAAATAATTTACTAGTTTAACTGTAAAGAATTCACTGGGGTAAACTGTAAATCATTCATTTCGTAAACTAAATCATTCACTAGATTAACTGTGAATAATTAACTATTTTAACTGTAAATAATTAACTATGTTAGTGTAAATAATTCACAAGATTAACTGTTAATCATTTACCTTTTTCCGTGTAAATTATTCACTGTAAGTTAACCGTAAATTATTCAGAGAAACGTAAATGTAAATAACGATTCTTTGATAATAAAATGTCACTAAATCACTGGAATATTTGTAGATCACCAACATTTGATACAGTTTTTGAACAGCCATCAAAGACGTGATTCCGTGAAGCAATCACTGAGCGGATAGTTATCAAACCAGAGTAACAAAAAACAATAAAAAAACTCTGACAAATAAAATTAGGACAATAAATATCTATATTCAATATTTACACTTTACACACAATATTTGTACAGCATTTTTCCTTCTCTCACTAAACAAATATGGCAACAAAAGTTACTATATAAGAAAACGTTTTCTCCTTAAAAGTAACACCGAATCACTTTTGTTTTGACGTGAGGGACACACACACACACACACACACTTGTCAAGTTCTGAAACACAAGTCAACACACACACACACACACACGTCTCTCGGGGTTTTGCTTTAGTCCATTCTCACTGGCCCCCGGGCGATATGATTCTGCGTTTCCATTGGTCCGTATTGTCTGTGGTATGCATCTGCCGGTTGACTTTCCTGCGCCGACTTGGTCGTTGTCAACCAGCAAGGTTTGTATAGATACGTTTGACGTCACCATTCTGCGGGGAGAAACATTTGGTTGGGTTGATATGGTTGTCGCGCCGCTCTCGAGTAGTGACGCGGGGGAAGGAGAGGAGGGAAGCCATGAAAATATATTGACAAACATTCACGCTTTGCGCGGTTGAAACAATCACTGTCTATCATGGGTGTGAGTGGAGACAGTGGAAGTTGACGAAGGTTGGTGAAGGAGGAGAGGGAAATTTAGAGTGGGGGGGATCTACAAGAGGAGTTAAGGGTTTGTGAAGGAAGTCTACACGAGGGAGGAGAGAGTAGGTCTGACGGGCGTGGGCGCCTGTACTGTGGTGGAGTAGGTGCTGACGGGGGGATAGTAGAGAGAGTAGGGCGGGAGGGCGGACTGCGGGCCCAGGGAGGAGGGCGGGGGCGGCGCGGGCGGGGTGTGGGCGGACTCGACTGATGTGGAGCCGTCGTGATATAATATTGGTACTCGAACCAGACGCTGTGCCGCGTGCGCCATATTGGCAGCCTCCAACTCCGCCGCCAACTGTCGCTTCCACTTGTTGCGACGGTTCTGGAACCAGATCTTGACCTGCGTCTCCGTGAGATGAAGGGATGCCGCCAGTCCCGCTCGTTCTGACGACGACAGATATCGCTTCATATCGAAAGTACTCTCCAGCTGGAACACCTGAGATCTTGAGAACACTGTCCGAGTCTTCTTTTTGCGCCGCTTGCGGTCTTCGTCGGCCTCGTCTCCCGCTCCGCTGGTGGTGGACGCCGCACCGCCGCCCACACCACCCGCACCCTCGCCATCCCCCGCCCGTTGGTCCTCCCTGGAGGGCGAGGGAGGCGAAGGTGGCGGCGAGGCCGAGCGAGGCATCGGCGAGGGTGAGCGAGAACGAACCACTTCGACTGGCGCCTCGCTCAGGGGGCTCCCGAGTCCAATACCTGCCGGCGACCCTGCAAGATAAACTTGTGTGTCAGCAACACCTTCACCACATATGTTCCTGAGGGCAACTACAATGTATAGAGAATATATTCATTATATATGAGCAATGACATACACAAATTTCTTAGTAAATACTGTATATAAATCAATAGTACATACCACATATGTACACAGGCTCATATAGCCCGCACGTGGACACGCACGCACGCACGCACACACACACACACACACACACACACACACACACACACACACACACACACACACACACACACACACTCACTCTCCTCTCCTACTGACCCATATTTTCTTACATTTTCTCCACTTATTCAATTACCTTCAAATGTCTCTTTATTTCTCTGTAATACATATTTTTTATCCCGTTCTATCTCCCTCCTCTCTCTCTCTCTCTCTCTCTCTCTCTCTCTCTCTCTCTCTCTCTCTCTCTCTCTCTCTCTCTCTCTTGCCTGCCCTTCCCTCCTTAGTAATCCCTATCCCCTATTCCTCTCCTCTCCCCCCTCCCTGCAATCCACTGTCCCTTCACCCTTCCATTTCAACTCTAGTTCCTCCACATTCTACTCCCTCCCCGCCATCTCTGATTCCCTCATATTCTTACCCCCCCCCCCACTCTCTTTTCCCCCTCTTCCTCCCCGCCCCTCTCCCCTTCCCCTTTTCATTCCCTTCCACCCCTTACCCAGCCTTTTGTGGGGCTGTGTAGCCTTCCACACAATAGCCGGGTACCGGCATTACGTTCTATTTACATATGAGCAATTCTCCCTTGCCCGTGTGCCTTACCCCCCTCTCCCCCCCCCCACCCCATCGCTGGGGAACACCACATACGGAACATTGTTGCTAGGGGGGGGGGAGCGGGGGGGGGGGGGAGCGGGGGGGGGGAGCGGGGGGGGGGGGGAGGGTTGATGCAAGTGCTCCTGCAGCACAATCATTCTCGCCCCAGACGTTGATTCACCCTGGAGTGGATACTCTTGAGGGTTTACCTTGAGGGTTTACCGTGAGTCTTACCCAGCCCCCGAAGTATACCTGGAGACTTTGGTATAGTTCTTAAATCGGACGAGGGGGAGTATTGCGTCAAATATTTAGATACATTAGGGGGGGGAGGGTAGAATGTGCTGCTGTACCCGCGGGTCTTGGAGTCGCCTGTACCCGCGTGTCTAAGGGTCCGCCTGTACCCGCGTGTCTAGGAGCCGCCTGTACCCGCGTGTCTAGGAGCCGCCTGTACCCGCGTGTCTAGGGGGCCGCCTGTACCCGCGTGTCTATGGGGCCGCCTGTACCCGCGTGTCTAGGAGCCGCCTGTACCCGCGTGTCTAGGGGGCCGCCTGTACCCGCGTGTCTAGGGGGGCCACCTGTACCCGCGTGCCTAGGAGCCGCCTGTACCCGCGTGTCTAGGGGGGCCACCTGTACCCGCGTGCCTAGGGGGCCGCCTGTACCCGCGTGTCTAGGGTCCGCCTGTACCCGCGTGCCTAGGAGCCGCCTGTACCCGCGTGTCTAGGGGGGCCACCTGTACCCGCGTGTCTAGGGGCCGCCTGTACCCGCGTGTCTAGTAGCCGCCTGTACCCGCGTGTCTAGGGGGGCCACCTGTACCCGCGTGCCTAGGAGCCGCCTGTACCCGCGTGTCTAGGAGCCGCCTGTACCCGCGTGTCTAAGAGCCGCCTGTACCCGCGTGTCTAGGAGCCGCCTGTACCCGCGTGTCTAAGAGCCGCCTGTACCCGCGTGTCTAGGGGGCCGCCTGTACCCGCGTGTCTAAGAGCCGCCTGTACCCGCGTGTCTAAGAGCCGCCTGTACCCGCGTGTCTAGGGGGCCGCCTGTACCCGCGTGTCTAGGGGGGCCACCTGTACCCGCGTGCCTAGGAGCCGCCTGTACCCGCGTGTCTAGGGGGGCCACCTGTACCCGCGTGCCTAGGGGGCCGCCTGTACCCGCGTGTCTAGGGTCCGCCTGTACCCGCGTGCCTAGGAGCCGCCTGTACCCGCGTGTCTAGGGGGGCCACCTGTACCCGCGTGTCTAGGGGCCGCCTGTACCCGCGTGTCTAGTAGCCGCCTGTACCCGCGTGTCTAGGGGGGCCACCTGTACCCGCGTGCCTAGGAGCCGCCTGTACCCGCGTGTCTAGGAGCCGCCTGTACCCGCGTGCCTAGGAGCCACTTGTACCCGCGTGTCTAGGGTCCGCCTGTACCCGCGTGTCTAGGGTGGCAGTATTAGGGTGATGGTGGCAGTATGAGAGGTGATGGTGGCAGTATTAGGGTGATGGCGGCAGTATTAGGGTGATGGCGGCAGTATGAGAGGTGATGGCGGCAGTATTAGGGTGATGGCGGCAGTATTAGGGTGATGGCGGCAGTATTAGGGTGATGGCGGCAGTATGAGAGGTGATGGCGGCAGTATTAGGGTGATGGCGGCAGTATTAGGGTGATGGCGGCAGTATTAGGGTGATGGTGGCAGTATTAGGGTGATGGCGGCAGTATTAGGGTGATGGTGGCAGTATTAGGGTGATGGCGGCAGTATTAGGGTGATGGCGGCAGTATTAGGGTGATGGTGGCAGTATTAGGGTGATGGCGGCAGTATTAGGGTGATGGCGGCAGTATTAGGGTGATGGCGGCAGTATTAGGGTGATGGTGGCAGTATTAGGGTGATGGCGGCAGTATTAGGGTGATGGCGGCAGTATTAGGGTGATGGTGGCAGTATTAGGGTGATGGCGGCAGTATTAGGGTGATGGCGGCAGTATAAGGGTGATGGCGGCAGTATTAGGGTGATTGCTGTAGCTAGTGATATCAGCAGAAGCTGTGTCTACATCAGCATCAGCAGCATCAGCAGCAGTGTCAGCATCATCAGGTGTACCAACATCAGCAGTATGAGGAGTAGCAACAACAGCCTGGTGTAACAGTGACAGAAAGAGCAGGGAGCGAGTCTCAACAGGAGTAATTAAGGCTAGGGTGGGGGGGGGGGGTGTTCCTCGTTAAACAATTAACCACAGATATTTGGTCAACGATTTTAATGAGGCTTTGCACTTGAAAGAGTTGAACGGGGAGAGGGACATGTAGAGAAAGGAGGGAAGAGAAAGATGAGGGGGAAAATGGAGGGAGAGAAGAGGGAAGCAGAGAAGTAAAAGATGAGGGGGGAAGATAGGCGGAAGGTAGGGAGAGGACTACAGGAGGTGAGAGAAATGAATGGAAATATGGAGACAGGAAAGGGGGGAGCAGGGAGGGGGTAATGGGAGAAGGAAGAATTGAAAGGGATAGAGTGAGGGGAGGGAGAAAGGGGAGAGTGGGAGCGCGGGCATGTTCCCTCACTCATCACCCTTGTAATACACCTTACTACCTAAAACATGTGTCCGCACACCCAACGATGGCGGCGGCTTCCTCTTCCCGCCAACTGACCGTCAACGCCAAAAGAAAGCTTCAATTTGCTGCATCTTAGCAAGACTTCGTTCCGTTACGTGCAAAGAATTCACTACTTTCCGAAGTAAAAACTCGCAACAGGGAGGCCATTGACAGATGAACGCACTTTTCCAAGTCGCAAAGGAATGGATTGGAAGCCCTTCAATGGGAGACAAGAGGCAGTAGTTTAAACAGCGACTCGTCAAATCTCTCCAATGTAACACAATCCTTGACACAGTCCGATTCCGGCGCGGACTTCCTTTGTTGAATCCTGCCTCAGCATTGTCCCCGTTGGCCGCGCCTGCACTGCCTAACGACCCAATTTGCCCTGATCATCGAGCATGGCAACACCCGACGCCAACGAGCCATACGATCTGGTAGGAAAGGACGGAGCGTGCCGTGGGGAAGACGAAGTCAGCGGGTCTAGGTACACGAACGGCGAGGGGGGCTGCCATTACTAAGATTAATCCGCCTAAGTGCCCATTGTTCGCCAATCACGCTGTGGGAGGCGAGCCAAAGGAAAAGGCGCCAAAATTCAAAAAGAGGAAACTGTCTTTTGATCGCGTCCTCCACAATACTATCGCTTTGAAGTGAGAGAGATTGAGAGAGCGAGAGAGAGCGAGAGAGAGAGAGAGAGAAGAGTGGCATTTAGGGAATTTAAATTACAGTTCAGACTCTCTTGAATAGGTGATCTTTAATGAAGATCCACATGTTACATTTTTGTGCGCGGTTCTTGCTCGTCTTAATGCCACGGCTTGGATGTTTTAAGCGCGACTGTGAATAGCGAGGAGATAATGACAGCCTCGTAAATCATGTATCATCATCATCATCATCCTCATCATCAGAGAGTGGCTCAACAGGATGTGCGTCTCTCTCGCTCTCCCAAACACACACACACACACACACACACGCGCTATCTCCCACACGCTTATCTCTCATCTGTAATAGGTGCCACGCTGCAACCCGGTTATAATGACCGTTGCCGTGCTAGACCTACAGTTCTACAGTGTACAACATCACCACATACGCACCAAAATACATTTTACTCTCCAATAAAAGCCTCCAAACATAAAGGTGGCCATTACTCGGGTGCACTAGACGGGAGACGC
>NC_091218.1:15726549-15739049 GCF_040958095.1 Procambarus clarkii | reverse complement strand
CACCACCACCATCACCACCATCACCACCACCACCACCATCACCACCACCACCATCACCACCACCACCACCACCACCACCACCACCATCACCACCACCACCACCACCACCATCACCACCACCACCACCACCACCACCACCACCACCACCATCACCACCACCACCACCACCATCACCACCACCACCACCACCATCACCACCACCACCACCACCACCACCACCACCATCACCACCACCATCACCACCACCACCACCACCATCACCACCACCACCACCACCACCATCACCACCACCATCACCATCACCACCACCACGACCACCATCACCACCACCACGACCACCATTACCACCACCACGACCACCATCACCACCACCACCACCACCACCACCACCACCCAGGGTAGCGGGGCTCCCACCTACATAGTTAGCGGTGCGGCCGCCGGGCGGCGCCACCTCCGCCACGGATGAGCTAAGCCCCGCCTCCCTGTGGGTCCTTCCACAGCGCAAATACATAATTGAACGAATTACGACGTAACAACCAATTTGATTTATAATACTGTATAATTATACAAAATCAGGAGCTTAACGTACAGAGTTCCTAACAGTCATATACCATCGTAGAGAGAAAAAATAATAGATGTTTATGGAACTAATTCGAAAGAAAATGGCCTCCAATGGGACTATATGAGTTGGTTTTAATTCCAGACGCCAATGGGCGCTGTTTGGTGTTGGCCTCACAAGGCCTATCATCCGCGGGAGGGGTATTAAGGCCTATTAACCGCGGGAGGGATATTAAGGCCTATTAACCGCGGGAGGGGAATTAAGGCCTATCATCCGCGGGAGGGGTATTAAGTCCTATCAACCGCGGGAGGGGTATTAAGGCCTATCAACCGCGGGAGGGGTATTAAGGCCTATCAACCGCGGGAGGGGTATTAAGGCCTATCAACCGCGGGAGGGGAATTAAGGCCTATCAACCGCGGGAGGGGTATTAAGGCCTATCAACCGCGGGAGGGATATTAAGGCCTATTAACCGCGGGAGGGATATTAAGGCCTATTAACCGCGGGAGGGATATTAAGGCCTATTAACCGCGGGAGGGATATTAAGGCCTATTAACCGCGGGAGGGATATTAAGGCCTATTAACCGCGGGAGGGATATTAAGGCCTATTAACCGCGGGAGGGATATTAAGGCCTATTAACCGCGGGAGGGATATTAAGGCCTATTAACCCCGGGAGGGATATTAAGGCCTATTAACCGCGGGAGGGATATTAAGGCCTATTAACCGCGGGAGGGATATTAAGGCCTATTAACCCCGGGAGGGGTATTAAGGCCTATTAACCGCGGGAGGGGTATTAAGGCCTATTAACCGCGGGAGGGATATTAAGGCCTATTAACCGCGGGAGGGATATTAAGGCCTATTAACCGCGGGAGGGATATTAAGGCCTATCAACCGCGAGAGGGATATTAAGGCCTATTAACTGGTGGAGAGCCATCAAGGCCTATCAACCTTCGACTAGAGAGTGATTACGACCACCACCACAGCCTACTGACCAACCAACAACCACACACCCTGAACACAGCCCAAGACTAAGGGAAACTAACTGATCCACTTAACTCAATTATGAACATATAACCATTAATGAAGTATTTATTTGTTTTGCTATGAACAGAGAAGCAGAATACACATCTCGGGTGTCACATCCGTGATGGGAGTTCGAGGGGGGGGGAGGGGTTGGAGAGGGTGGGGGGTGGTGGGGTTTGAGGGGGGGTTGGTGGGGGTATAATATCCCCCCATTATAAAAACCCACAGATGAGATCCAACAATATTTCAAGAACTAAGGGTAAAAAAAATTGCATAAAACAATTTCACAAAATTTTCCGTCAGCTTTATGCGTAGTTTGGTCAATAATCAGGGAGCCTTTAATGGCAACGGTAATCTGATTTCTGCCCGAGTTAACTCCCGGTGAAACAGGGCAAATTGTTCACTGTTATCACCCACCTCTGTTTTAACTCTCACATAACACACACATTAAAAAGCTGGTCACACTTGGGGAAAACATTGAAAGATGAACGGTAATTTCCTAATGATACAACGGTACGCTCACATTAATATAACGGTACTCCTCGCAATGTTAAAACAGTACTCCTAACAGTCACTATGATACTCTCACAGTGATAAAAAAAAAAGCTGATTCAGAGGTAATCAACAACATATTAAGAGTGTGAAGTGACGGTTACTTTACAGCGACGCCGAAAGATAGTAAGCAAGTACCCCCCAACAATGGCGGCTTTACCTCCCCACCCCCCCCACCCACCTGCACCTCAGCCCGTCCTCCTAAGGTTTCACCAACGTCAAAAAAATAATTTAAAGTATCCTCTCCTAACCTACCAGGAGAACCCAAAACAGAAAACGAGACACTAATTTTATTCTACATTTAGAATTGCGTGTATAGGTAGGACAAGGTTAGGTTAGGTGGTGTTTAGGATCTGTTGGCAATAATTTGCCTTTGCAGTTGGTGGGTGAAGCCCTCGTGGGGGTTCGAAACCAACATACAAAGTGCGCAAATCACCGACAAAAGGTCGAATGTAATCGGTCATGTGTAAAGTGTTTTTCATTCATAAACAGGAGCTTGGCGGCGGGATTAACAAGCGTTTGGTCAATGTTTTTGACGGGTTGGTTTAGAGCATTCCGTCCTCAGGCGGTGCTCGTCCAAGCTGCCCCCGACCCCCGAAGATAACCGCGATAACCGATAATCATTAACTTGAATACCAGCATTATCCTCACTTTAATAAGACTCAATCGAAATCCTCAGATTAGGCAAAATTGTAATTAATTTTGTCAATAAAGATGTTAATAATAATAATCATTAATTTGAATGTATTGTATGAACATATTGGGGCATTTCTTCACATAGAAATTAATATTAATACATGTTAGAATTGATTTGATTATTTTTATTTAATGATATAAATTATGGGGAGGATACCACCTCTGGCTGGAAGAACGGGACATTTTTAAGAGAAAACTAGATTATTTTCTCCAAGGAGTGCCGGACCAACCGGGCTGTGGTGGGTATGTGGGCCTGCGGGCCGCTCCAAGCAACAGCCTAGTGGACCAAACTCTCACAAGTAAAGCCTGGCTTCAGGCCGGGCTTGAGGAGTAGTAGAACTCCTCCCAGAACCCCATCAACCAGGTATCAACCCAGCGTCTCCACGGACACCATCGGGGACAAAAAAAAAAGGCACTACGGGCTCACCATAGCCCGTGCTACTTGCAACTTTGTTCCAATTAGCGAATCTTTAACAACAACAACATCGGGGACCAGTTAACGGCCTATAGGCCTCGCGAGGTAGTCAATTTCCTGCCACAATCCTGCCACACACAGCAAGCACACACCCGCAGCCACACCCACAGCTACACCCACACCCGCAGCCACACCCGCAGCTACACCCACACCCGCAGCCACACCCACACCCCTAACCACACCCACACCCCCATCCACCCAACACAACCTTCCCCCAAAAAAGCTTACCATTTTCCTTCTCCCTGACGGAGGCGAGGGCGGCGAGCGGCGGGAGGGCCCAGGGCGGGTACCAGGGGTTCTTGGCGGCCAGGGGCACCCCCATGCCCCCTAAAGGCGTCATGGGGGAGGTAGGGGAGACGCCCCCTAGATCAGGGTAGAGGGACAGGAGCGGGTGTCTCGCTGCTAGGACGGACATGTGACTCATCAGTCCTAATCTGCGGAAGGGAGGGACATGGTTGTAAATAAGGGGTTGTAGCTGGTTATTAACAGCCGTTGTAGATGTTATTAATTCATAGCGGTTGTAAATGTCTGTTAATAAGTGTTGTATTAACTATTAATAGATGTTGTAAAGTGTTATATAGATCTTGTAAATTATTGTAAATTGATATTGTAAATAATAATTATATATATATATATATATATATATATATATATATATATATATATATATATATATATATATATATATATATATATATATATATACATATATATATATATATATATATATATATATATATATATATATATATATATATATGTCGTACCTAATAGCCAGAACGCACTTCTCAGCCAACTATGCATGGCCCAATTTGCCTAATAAGCCAAGTTTTCATGAATTAATGTTTTTTCGACTATCTAACCTACCTAACCTAACCTAACCTAACTTTTTCTGCTACCTAACCTAACCTAACCGATAGAGATAGGTTAGGTTAGGTTAGGTAGGGTTGGTTAGGTTCGGTCATATATCTACGTTAATTTTAACTCCAATAACAAAAAATTGACCTCATACATAATGAAATGGGTAGCTTTATCATTTCATGAGAAAAAAATTAGAAGAAATATATTAATTCAAGAAAACTTGGCTTATTAGGCAAATCGGGCCTTGCATAGTAGGCTGAGAAGTGCGTTCTGGCTATTAGGTACGACATATATATATATATATATATATATATATATATATATATATATATATATATATATATATATATATATATATATGGCCGCTGAACCTGTACGGTACAAGCCTAACCCATTTGTCAACAGGAGCGCTCTCAAGAAAAAAAAGTTAAGAATTAGCAAATCAAATAGTAACAGATACACATAGAAACCCGACATCAAGAATGATATCGTAGTAAAGAAAGCGTAGAAACCCACCAGAAAAATCATCAAAGAAAACGCAAGGCGATGAATTTATAAGACAAACTACATTAGGGACACAACATGCCTCGATGCAGACGAGGAGTCACAATAACGTGGCTGAAATATGTTGACCAAACCACACACTGGAAAGTGAAAGGTACCACGACGTTTCGGTCCGTCCTGGACCATTCTCAAGTCGATTGAGAATGGTCCAGGACGGACCGAAACGTCGTCGTCCGTTCACCTTCTAGTGTGTGGTCTGGTCAACAACATATCTCGCCCGCCTGTCAATTGTAGTTGATTTTTAAAAGGCTTTACATAATAAACGGGGCAAACATTTCATAAATCTACATACACAATGTGCAACTGCTTTACCACGATTATAAGTTGCATAAACACGTTCACTGGTGGGATTTAGTTGAGCCCATGGTGTGTCCGGGATATGAGGACAAGGAGCCCAGCTCCTTGTCCTCGTATCCCAGCTCCTTGTCCTCATTTCCCAGCTCCTTGTCCTCATTTCCCAGCTCCTTGTCCTCATATCCCAGCTCCTTGTCCTCATATCCCAGCTCCTTGTCCTCATATCCCAGCTCCTTGTCCTCATATCCCAGCTCCTTGTCCTCATAACCCAGCTCCTTGTCCTCATATCCCAGCTCCTTGTCCTCATATCCCAGCTCCTTGTCCACATATCCCAGCTCCTTGTCCTCGTATCCCAGCTCCTTGTCCTCGTATCCCAGCTCCTTGTCCTCGTATCCCAGCTCCTTGTCCTCATTTCCCAGCTCCTTGTCCTCATATCCCAGCTCCTTGTCCTCATATCCCAGCTCCTTGTCCTCATAACCCAGCTCCTTGTCCTCATATCCCAGCTCCTAAGCTTGCAGTAGCTTACATACGTGGTGACCTAGTTTTGTAATCAAGTTACAGATTCGCTGAGAATTACAAAACTTTACAACAAAAATACAATCAAAATTCTCTCTCTCTCTGTATACTCAAACGAGCATCTGAACTAAAGTAGCCTTCAATACTTTGAAATAATATAGGGAAAAAGACTGAAACAAAACCAGCTTAGCAGTGCCACTGTAGACAGAGTGCCAGTGCCAGCCTAGCAGTGCCACTGTAGACAGAGTGCCAGAGCCAGCTTAGCAGTGCCACTGTAGACAGAGTGCCAGAGCCAGCCTAGCAGTGCCACTGTAGACAGAGTGCCAGAGCCACCTTAGCAGTGCCACTGTAGACAGAGTGCCAGAGCCAGCCTAGCAGTGCCACTGTAGACAGAGTGCCAGAGCCAGCCTAGCAGTGCCACTGTAGACAGTGCCAGAGCCAGCTTAGCATATCCCAGCTCCTAAGCTTGCAGTAGCTTACATACGTGGTGACCTAGTTTTGTAATCAAGTTACAGATTCGCTGAGAATTACAAAACTTTACAACAAAAATACAATCAAAATTCTCTCTCTCTCTGTATACTCAAACGAGCATCTGAACTAAAGTAGCCTTCAATACTTTGAAATAATATAGGGAAAAAGACTGAAACAAAACCAGCTTAGCAGTGCCACTGTAGACAGAGTGCCAGTGCCAGCCTAGCAGTGCCACTGTAGACAGAGTGCCAGAGCCAGCTTAGCAGTGCCACTGTAGACAGAGTGCCAGAGCCAGCCTAGCAGTGCCACTGTAGACAGAGTGCCAGAGCCACCTTAGCAGTGCCACTGTAGACAGAGTGCCAGAGCCAGCCTAGCAGTGCCACTGTAGACAGAGTGCCAGAGCCAGCCTAGCAGTGCCACTGTAGACAGTGCCAGAGCCAGCTTAGCAGTGCCACTGTAGACAGAGTGCCAGAGCCAGCTTAGCAGTGCCACTGTAGACAGAGTGCCAGAGCCAGCTTAGCAGTGCCACTGTAGACAGAGTGCCAGAGCCAGCTTAGCAGTGCCACTGTAGACAGAGTGCCAGAGCCAGCCTATAGACACCAGCACCTCGACGGTGGGGGATAAAAATGTGTAATGCTAATTTTTTTGTTTTTTGTTCACATTAATTAGCGCAACAAGCGGATTCCGCGCGCCGCGAATTCCCCGCCAACTGTATTGTTGTATTTTGTCGAAAATGCAACTTGTGGATATTTTATCCGGAGGTGATCGGTTAAGAGCACATATGGGGGGGGGTTATGGGGGAGGTTTATGGGGGGGGAGGTTTATGGGGGGGAGGTTTATGGGGGGGAGGTTTATGGGGGGGAGGTTTATGGGGGGAGGTTTATGGGGGGGGGGAGGTTTATGGGGGGAGGTTTATGGGGGGTTATGGGGGGAGGTTATAGGGGAAGGTTTATGGGGAGGTTTATGGGGTGATTTATGGGGGGGGGGTTTGGTGGTTTATGGGGGAGGTTTATGGGGGGGAGGTTATAGGGGAAGGTTTATGGGGAGGTTTATGGGGGTGATTTATGGGGGGGGGTTTTGGTGGTTTATGGGGGAGGTTTATGGGGGAGGCTTATGGGGAAGGTTTATGGAGGAGGTTTATGGGGGGGTTTATGGGGAAGGTTTATGGAGGAGGTTTATGGGGGGGTTTATGGGGAGGTTTATGGGGGTGATTTATGGGGGGGGAGTTTGGTGGTTTATGGGGGAGGTTTGTGTGGGAAGTTTATGGGGGAGGTTTATGGGGAAGGTTTATGGGGGGGGTTTATGGGGAGGTTTATGGGGGAGGTTTATGGGGGAGGTTTATGGGGGAGGTTTATGGGGGAGGTTTATGGGGGAGGTTTATGGGGGAGGTTTATGGGGGAGGTTTATGGGGGAGGTTTATGGGGGGAGGTTTATGGGGAAGGTTTATGGGGGAGGTTTATGGGGAAGGTTTATGGGGAAGGTTTATGGGGGAGGTTTATGGGAGGAGGTTTATGGGGGGAGGTTTATGGGGGAGGTTTATGGGGGGAGGTTTATGGGGGGAGGTTTATGGGGGGAGGTTTATGGGGAAGGTTTATGGGGAAGGTTTATGGGAGAGGTTTATGGGGGGAGGTTTATGGGGGGAGGTTTATGGGGGAGGTTTATGGGGGGAGGTTTATGGGGGGAGGTTTATGGGAGAGGTTTATGGGGGGAGGTTTATGGGGGGAGGTTTATGGGAGAGGTTTATGGGGGGAGGTTTATGGGGGGAGGTTTATGGGGGGAGGTTTATGGGGGGAGGTTTATGGGGGGAGGTTTATGGGGGGAGGTTTATGGGGGAGGTTTATGGGGGGAGGTTTATGGGGGGAGGTTTATGGGAGAGGTTTATGGGGGGAGGTTTATGGGGGGAGGTTTATGGGAGAGGTTTATGGGGGGAGGTTTATGGGGGAGGTTTATGGGGGGAGGTTTATGGGGGGAGGTTTATGGGAGAGGTTTATGGGGGGAGGTTTATGGGGGGAGGTTTATGGGGGAGGTTTATGGGGGGAGGTTTATGGGGGGAGGTTTATGGGGGGAGGTTTATGGGGGAGGTTTATGGGGAAGGTTTATGGGGAAGGTTTATGGGAGAGGTTTATGGGGGGAGGTTTATGGGGGGAGGTTTATGGGGGAGGTTTATGGGGGAGGTTTATGGGGGGAGGTTTATGGGGGGAGGTTTATGGGAGAGGTTTATGGGGGGAGGTTTATGGGGGGAGGTTTATGGGGGGAGGTTTATGGGGAAGGTTTATGGGGGGAGGTTTATGGGGGGAGGTTTATGGGGGAGGTTTATGGGGGGAGGTTTATGGGAGAGGTTTATGGGGGGAGGTTTATGGGGGGAGGTTTATGGGGGAGGTTTATGGGGGAGGTTTATGGGGGGAGGTTTATGGGGGGAGGTTTATGGGGGGAGGTTTACGGGGGGAGGTTTATGGGGGGAGGTTTATGGGGGAGGTTTATGGGGGAGGTTTATGGGGGAGGTTTATGGGGGGAGGTTTATGGGGGGAGGTTTATGGGGGGAGGTTTATGGGGGAGGTTTATGGGGGGAGGTTTATGGGGGGAGGTTTACGGGGGGAGGTTTATGGGGGGAGGTTTATGGGGGGAGGTTTACGGGGGGAGGTTTATGGGGGGAGGTTTATGGGGGAGGTTTATGGGTATGCTGTTGGTCTAGTGCTGTTCTTAATAATAAATATAACAATTATCATATTAACACTAATTATATTAATAATAAATTAATTAATTATGCAAATGAAATAATTATATGAAAATTATAATAATTATAATCATATTAACAATAATCATATTAATACAAATTATCTCAATAATTACATGATAATTATAATATTATATTTATTAGGATTATATTATTATTAATATTTATTAATTATTACAGAATATTTATGTTGCGATATTCTACATTTCAAATCTTTAGATGTTTGCCCAACATAGAACTTATTACAGTCCTTACAAGGTATTTTATAAATGACACAATTATCACTACGAGGGCTGTTCCTAACTAATAGCTTACCAACAGTGTTTTCGTAGCTAAACATTACATCTATATTAAAAATGTGTAATACATCTTCCTTCTGAAGATGTATTAATATACGAAAGTACTTAAGGAAATTCCTGTTTCATTTTCCTCCGTGGTCTGACATTGTCACATTTTAAATCACGTGTTTATTTTCGTGATATATATACACACACACACACACATATATATATATATATATATATATATATATATATATATTAAATATGACCGAAAAAGTAAGATTAATAATTCTAACACGAATTTTCTCAATCTTTCGTACATTTCTTTTCACTGTTGGAGGTAATTCAAAAATCAATTCTCCAAAATTCATTTTTATTTCTAGTCTGACGCGACACTTGAGCGCGTTTCGTAAAACTTATTACATTTTCAAAGACTTTAGTTAACACATACACAACTGAATAGAACTTACACATCTCCGATTTTGTTTATATCTACATTTGAGTGAGGTGGATGGGGTGAGGTGGTATTTAATAAGGTATTAATTTCATCAACACAAGCCAGAACATCACCATCTGGTCACCATTTGGTCCGGGAGACATCTCCCGTCACGCAGGGTGCAGTTGCGCCTCCACAGATCTCCAGTATCAGCTCTTGATACTGGTAATGGCTTAAAAGGGCCACCACTTACGGGCTATTCATGCCCGTGCCACCTTTTGGGTGGCTTAATCTTCATCAATCAATCAATCAGCCAGAACATGAAACAATGGGTATTGAATAGAAGTGATTGTAGAAAGCCTATTGGTCCATATTTCTTGACGCTTCTATATTGGAGCGGAGTCTTGAGGTGGGTAGAATATAGTTGTGCATTAATTGGCTGTTGATTGCTGGTGTTGACTTTTTGATGTGTAATGCCTCGCAAACGTCAAGCCGCCTGCTATCGCTGTATCTATCGATAGATATCTATCGATATCTATCTATTACACTCAAATGTAAATATAAACAAAATCGGAGATGTGTAAGTTCTATTCAGTTGTGTATGTGTTAACTAAAGTCTTTGAAAATGTAATAAGTTTTACGAAACGCGCTCAAGTGTCGCGTCAGACTAGAAATAAAAATGAATTTTGGAGAATTGATTTTTGAATTACCTCCAACAGTGAAAAGAAATGTACGAAAGTTTGAGAAAATTCGTGTTAGAATTATTAATCTTACTTTTTCGGTCATATTTAATAATATATGTTTACAGGAAAGACTGCTACCAAAATATATATATATATATATATATATATATATATATATATATATATATATATATATATATATGATTATTTTGTTCCCATCACAATGTCAAAATCTTCGCTTATTTTGATGATTCAAAAATCCACATGAAAATCGTGTCTATGTGGCCCTTGTTTGGAATCAAGGCTCATGCAATCATTCGACATTCTTCTGCGCATAACCACCTCAGTCGTGACCCTACTGCGCATAAATGATACCTTGGTATCGTTAGTGTTTTGTAATGAGAAAGTTCACACAAGGAACTATGTAGGAGTTCCCACTAGGTTTAGCACTATGGGGAAGTACTATAGCTTCACACACACACACACACACACACACACACACACACACACACACACACACACACACACACACACACACACACGGTATGAGCTACGAGGAGAGACTACGGGAATTAAACCTCACGACGCTGGAAGACAGAAGTTAGGGGGGACATGATCACCACATACAAGATTCTAAAAAAAATGATAGGTAGATGATGACAGAAACAAAAAGGGCACACACACTAGGAGACACTGATGGAAATTGAGTGCCCAAATGAGCTATAAAGACATTAGATTTTTTTTTAGTGTCAGAGTAGTTGACAAATGTAATGCATTAAGCAGTGATGTGGTGGAGGCTGACTCCATACACAGTTTCAAATGTAGATATGACAGACCCCAATAGGCTCAGGAATCTGTACACCAGTTGACTGACAGTTGAGAGGCGGGACCAAAGAGCCAGAGCTCACCCCCCGCAAGCACAACTAGATGAGTACACACACACACCAAACCACCCATCCTGCCAAGAACCATCAATTACAAGGAAATCATCAACAGGAAAAATTATATTCCGAAAAATCTCAGGGAAAAAACCCACTGGAAAAGCGACCTTAATAAGATATTCGCATATTCATTCCATCAACATATTCCAGCCTAAATAATCCCAGCTACAAAATATTAAACTCACACTAATACAAAAATAATATATTTATCAAACTCATGTCCCGCCCCAATTATGCCAAGATACCACAAATATGATGGAAAATTTAACTGTTTTAAATTGAAGCGGGCAATTAGGGGTTTTTACCGGTCACTGCTATAATTATTTATACATCTATAATAATTATATAGGTCGTATAATGGCCGAGCGCGCCTACCCAAACAATTTTCAATGTTTATCGAATATTATAGTTTGATGGGGTGGAACTCGGGAGATAATTTAACACATTCAGGGTATGATATTACCCAATAATGTCTATAATTCTGTGTCATCAAACTGTTGTGGCACTGTTTAGCGGGTAGCAATAGTGGGGTTATAACTAGCGGGTAACAACAGTGGGGTTATAACTAGCGGGTAACAACAGTGGGGGTTATAACTAGCGGGTAACAACAGTGGGGTTATAACTAGCGGGTAACAACAGTGGGGTTATAACTAGCGGGTAACAACAGTGGGGTTATAACTAGCGGGTAACAACAGTGGGGTTATAACTAGCGGGTAACAACAGTGGGGTTATAACTAGCGGGTAACAATAGTGGCGGTTATAACTAGCGGGTAACAACAGTGGTTATAACTAGCGGGTAACAATAGTGGCGGTTATAACTAGCGGGTAACAACAGTGGGGTTATAACTAGCGGATAACAATAGTGGGGTTATAACTAGCGGGTAATACACCGCTTCTCTGTGTATACACAGAGTATACTTTAGTCCTTGAATATGTCCAGGACAAAAATATACTCGCTGACTGGTCAATAGGCTTGTGTGGTGGCCTTAATAACCCTCCAGGTATTAATAGGCCTCAAGCCCAATACCAAATGAATATACCTGATATATGATGCGAACCTCAGTGTGAAGTATAGATATACTATCACTACGGGCTCACCATAGGCCGTGCTACTTGGAACTTTTTGTTCGAGGTCTTAATCCTAAACTATCTAAAAGATACTATCTTAAAGATACTATCTTTGTCCATCTTTGCACTAGGATTAGGGGTCCGCTAGGAGACTGTTTGCTGCCTTCACGTGGACGGGTAGATGGGCGGGTGGACAGATAGACAGAGGGACGGGTGGGCGGGTGGACAGACAGGCGGGTGGACAGATGGGCGGATGGACGGGTGGACAGATGGACGGGTGGACAGATGGACGGGTAGACAGATGGACGGGTGGACAGATGGACGGGTGGACAGATGGACGGGTGGACA
>NC_091218.1:15689049-15721549 GCF_040958095.1 Procambarus clarkii | reverse complement strand
TGGTGGTTATACCCGGTAACTAGCTGGTGGTTATACCCAGTAACTAGCGGGTGGTTATACCCAGTAACTAGCGGGTGGTTATACCCAGTAACTGGCTGGTGGTTATACCCAGTAACTAGCTGGTTATACCCGGTAACTAGCTGGTTATACCCAGTAACTAGCTGGTGGTTATACCCAGTAACTAGCTGGTTATACCCAGTAACTTGCTGGTGGTTATACCCAGTAACTAGCTGGTTATACCCGGTAACTAGCTGGTGGTTATACCCAGTAACTAGCTGGTTATACCCAGTAACTAGCGGGTGGTTATACCCGGTAACTAGCGGGTGGTTATACCCAGTAACTAGCTGGTGGTTATACCCAGTAACTGGCTGGTGGTTATACCCGGTAACTAGCTGGTGGTTATACCCGGTAACTAGCTGGTGGTTATACCCGGTAACTAGCTGGTGGTTATACCCAGTAACTAGCTGGTGGTTATACCCAGTAACTAGCTGGTGGTTATACCCGGTAACTAGCTGGTGGTTATACCCAGTAACTAGCTGGTGGTTATACCCAGTAACTAGCTGGTTATACCCGGTAACTAGCTGGTGGTTATACCCAGTAACTAGCTGCTGGTTATACCCGGTAACTAGCTGCTGGTTATACCCGGTAACTAGCTGCTGGTTATACCCGGTAACTAACTGCTGGTTATACCCAGTAACTAGCTGGTGGTTATACCCGGTAACTAGCTGCTGGTTATACCCGGTAACTAACTGCTGGTTATACCCAGTAACTAGCTGGTGGTTATACCCGGTAACTAGCTACTGGTTATACCCGGTAACTAACTGCTGGTTATACCCAGTAACTAGCGGGTGGTTATACCCGGTAACTAGCTGCTGGTTATACCCGGTAACTAGCTGCTGGTTATACCCGGTAACTAGCTGCTGGTTATACCCGGTAACTAGCTGGTGGTTATACCCAGTAACTAGCTGCTGGTTATACCCGGTAACTAACTGCTGGTTATACCCAGTAACTAGCTGGTGGTTATACCCAGTAACTAGCTGCTGGTTATACTCTGGTAAGCTGCCGATGGCACCACTGGAGAACGACGTAGGTGTGGCAACACTGCACATCTCAGGTCACATTCTAAAGAGGTCGCCGCTAGTTAAGGGGGTTCGTTATACAGAGGTCGCAGTGGTCATCAGCACAGAGGACGCTATATTAAAGTGGCCGTTTGTTCTGGTGGATGCTATAACCAGGTCGATGCTTATAGGTAAATGGCCACTAACATACATTTGAAATTATATTTTAATAAAAATATAAAATAATAATTATAATAATAATATTATTATTATTAATTAATAATTGAAATTGCGGAAGGCCTAATGGCTCCAAGGGAGGCAGCTCCTCTTTACACACACACACACTCATGTGTATAGGCCTATATATGTCTAACTGTCTAACCTACACTTAAAACAATCCAGCGATCCCAAGTCTATATTGTTACCCGGTAATCTGTTCCATAAATCACCAACCCTGTTCACCAAACCAGTATTTACCCAGGTCTTGTCTCAATCTAAACCTGCCCAATTTGTATCCGTTGTCTCGTGTTTGATTTTCTGTTGCTAAGGTTAACAATTTATGAATATTACTTTTCCTATAGGTCTCTTTCTTATAGAGACTTATATGTTATTTTGTCTCGTTCATCAGTGTTACGAAATCCCTAACAATGACGATTGAAAATATATAATTACAACTAATTAAGAAGTGAACATTAATCAGCTCATATTAAAAATTAGAAAAAATTTAAAATTAGAAAAAATTAAACCAATAATAATAATAATAATAATAATAATAATAATAATAATAATAATAATAATAATAATAATAATAACAACGAAGTGTTCGTTAACACACACGCACCAATAACGAAAAACATAAGTACCAATTTCAGTTTTTGAGTCAAAACCCCTAGAAACGCACACTCAATTCTAGAAGTGACCGCTGCGCTTAAGCGTTCGCTCCTAGTATATATGTCCCATTCTGGTCACCCCAACTCTGTTACGGGCTATTCATGCCCGTGCCACCTTTTTGGTAGCTTAATCTTCATCAATACATCACCCCAACCACTTGAGGTGGACGATAGAGCTACGGTCTCGCTTCCTGCAGGTCGGCGTTCAATCCCCGGCCGTCCAAGTGGTTGGGCACCATTCCTTCCCCCCGTCCCATCCCAAATCCTTATCCTGACCCCTTCCCAGTGCTATATAGTCATAATGGCTTTACGCTTTTTCCCCAGATAATTAAACAGCAGTATACTCAGCACTGAGATAACTCTCAGCGATCAGTAATATTATTCGAGTCGCGCCGAATTAAATATTGGTCATTTGCAGAAGTGATTTGAGAGCCCAATCACCACCTTTATTGATGAGAGACACCACCAGCCAGCCCCCCCTGATTAGAGAACCCAAAGCCCACCCCCTCTCCCTTTGATTAGAAATCCCGCCCCCTTCAATCAGAAAGAAAACATAAGCGCAGATAAAAGTGTTTTTCTTTGCAAGGTTAGAGTTTATTGCACTGTTGTGCACGTGCACGGCAAGTCTTTAGACACACACACACACACACACACACACACACACACACACACACACACACACACACACACACACACACACACATTATATATATATATATATATATATATATATATATATATATATATATATATATATATATATATATATATATATATGTCGTACCTAGTAGCCAGAACTCACTTCTCAGCCTACTATGCAAGGCCTGATTTGCCTAATAAGCCTAGTTTTCATGAATTAATGTTTTTTCGACAACCTAACCTACCTAACCTAACCTAACCTAACGTTTTCGGCTACCTAACCTAACCTAACCTATAAAGATAGGTTAGGTTAGGTTAGGTAGGGTTGGTTAGGTTCGGTCATATATCTACGTTAATTTTAACTCCAATAAAAAAAATTGACCTCATACATAATGAAATGGGTAGCTTTATCATTTCATAAGAAAAAAATTAGAGAAAATATATTAATTCAGTAAAACTTGGCTTATTAGGCAAATCGGGCCTCGCATAGTAGGCTGAGAAGTGAGTTCTGGCTACTAGGTACGACATATATATATATATATATATATATATATATATATATATATATATATATGTCGTACCTAGTAGGCAGAACGCACTTCTCAGCCTACTATGCAAGGCCCAATTTGCCTAATAAGCCAAATTTTGTTGAATTAATTGTTTTTCGACTACCTAACCTACCTAACCTAACCTAACCTAACGTTTTCGGCTACCTAACCTAACCTAACCTATAAAGAGAGGTTAGGTTAGGTTAGGTAGGGTTGGTTAGGTTCGGTCATATATCTACGTTAATTTTAACTCCAATAAAAAAAAAATTGACCTCATACATAATGAAATGGGTAGCTTTATCATTTCATAAGAAATAAATTAGAGAAAATATATTAATTCAAGAAAACTTGGCTAATTAGGCAAATCGGGCCTTGCATAGTAGGCCGAGAAGTGCGTTCTGGCTACTAGGTACGACATATTATATATATATATATATATATACACGGCCTACTATGCAAAGTCCGATTTCCCTAATAAGCCAAGTTTTCCTGAATATATATATTTTCAATTTTTTTTTCTTATGAAACGATAAAGCTATCATTTCACTATGAATAAGTTAATTTCTTTTAATTTGAGTTAAAACTAATGTAGATATATGACCGAACCTAACCAACCCTAAGGTATCCTAACCGAACCTAACCAACCCTAAGGTGTCCTAACCTAAACTAACAATTACGTCAATAATTTATGTTCTAAATATAATAATAATAATATTTCCAATAAACCAATTGGAATTTTTTTTTGAAAATAAAGAAAACACTCTGCCTATTATGCAAATCGGGCCTAGCATAGTAGGCCGAAAAGTGCATTCTGGCTACTAGGTAAGACATATTATATATATATATATATATATATATATTTCATAAGGTCAAATAAGGACGTTTCAAGGGCCATGGCCCAGTCGTTAACCCTCTAACAAGCGTACTATCACTCGCCGCTCAGTGAAAGGTCTATAAGAGCTGCCCAACGTCTTGGAAGATGGCTCCAGTCGTACGATCCACCGCCGTCTCTCAATATCTTCCCAAGCAAGATCAAATAGACATTAAACTGGTGCTATCAACTACTGATCCACTAATTACCCCCACGGGTATAATTACCCCGAGCTTGACTCTCTGGTAACTTGGCCTTAATGACCTGTCTAACCCAGTAAGGCAACAGCAAGGTCTTCTTACCTCCTAGGTTCAACACACATCCTGTACACCAGTTGATTGACGGTTGAGAGGCGGGACCAAAGAGCCAGAGCTCAACCCCCGCAAGCACAACTAGGTGAGTACAGATCTCACGTGGTAAGCTCAACTGAGCGGTCGTACCTAGTAAGATCAACAGAAAGATCTTGCTTAGTAAGCTCGACCGACATTTCTGGCCTAGCAAGCTCCACAGAGAGTTCTTAACAACAGGAAGATGCTTAATCTCTCAACTAACTAACCAGTCTTCCACTTACTCTACTCTAGAGTAAGAAACTCTAGCTTCCCGTATCTATTTCCGTATCACATTCCTCCCTGCCCTATATCCTGTAAGATCATTTCCTTCCCTGCCTTATACCTTGTAAGATCACTTCCCTCCCTGCCCTAACCCTTGTAAGATCACTTCCCTCCCTGCCCTAACCCTTGTAAGATCACTTTCCTCCCTGCCCTAACCCCTTCTAAGATCACTTCCCCCCCTGCACCTACCCACCGTGTGCCATAAGGTTCATTACTCCCGGAAAACGTATAGAATCATGCCCCTTCTGACCTGGCCCGACCTGCCCTTCTTCCTCGGTACAAGCGAGCGGACAAACCCAGCCAGATAATTTATTATTAAACAATTAAACCTTGGCGACCTTTGACCTCTAATTAATATACTCCTAATCTTATTTTAAGTACTTGTTATATACTTTAGTTTTCACAGTAAATTTGTCTATAATTATTTTAGTAAGTATAACGGGTCTGAAGAAATATAATAACAAATGTATATATACTAAACCCTATATTATATATATATATATATATATATATATATATATATATATATATATATATATGCGGAAAATCCACAGAGAAATATGAAATGAGGTGAACGTTTCGGCTTTGTTAAAGCCTTTGTCAACACCAGACTGACTCGTTTAGTCAGTCTGGTGTTGACAAAGGCTTTAACAAAGCCGAAACGTTCACCTCATTTCATATTTCTCTGTGGATTTTCCGCATAAAATGATCAGTGTTTTGTGATCGTCAATTGCATATATATATATATATATATATATATATATATATATATATATATATATATATATATATATATATACTCTGAATACGTAAGTGTTCGCTTCTCCTACCACCCCCCTTTATATATATATAATATATATATATATATATATATATATATATATATATATATATATATATATATATATATATATATATATATATATATATATATATATATATATATATATAATATATTATGTGTGTGTGTGTGTGTGTGTGAACGTGCAATAGCGTACTAATCCATTAAAATAATAACCCACTATTTCGAAAACATGAAGCTATGTGCACTTTATTTCTATGTTCGATCCCAACCCTTGATCACTGACGAGGAGCCGTGTGTTGGGATCGAAATATTGCGCACAACTCAGAATATTACAGATAAATTCAATACGCAAAATTAACGCTCAAAATACTCAATTTCAAGGAATGGCCAATCAAAGATTTACATAAGAAACTATAATCTGACCAGGATTCAGCTACTACTTCATTGTGCCTTTAACGAAACCTGTGTATCTTTCCTCAGTCCTGTAAAGTTTTTTTTTTACATTTATTGACGTTGTAAACAATACTAACTATAGGGGTATGTGTATGTACATATGGTTATCTTGAGGTTATTTCGGGGCTTAGCGTCCCCGCGGCCCGGTCCTCGACCAGGCCTCCTTTTTGTTACACACTCCCAGGAAGCAGCCCGCGGCAGGTCTCTAATTCCCAGGTACCTACTTACTGCTAGGTGAACAGGAGCATCAGGGGGAAAGAAACTCTGCTCATCTGTTTCCGCGTCCACCGGGGGATCGAACCCGTGAGATTGAAGTTTCCACCGGGGTTGTGAAGTGTCCAAGCCAATGAACGGTTCAATAATTACACACACACACACACACACACACACACACACACACACACACACACACACACAATGATTGAGAAAAGATGTACAGGTTTATTAAGGCAGCGTCTGGGATACTCCCGGATGCAGGTTCGAATCCTCGTCACGGCCCTCGTGGATTTGTCCATGTACAGGTTCTCGTAAGTGGACATGTAACAAATGCCTCACTGATCCTGGCCTTAGGGAAGCCGGTCGGCCGATCGGACAGCACGCTGGACTTGTGATCCTGTGGTCCTGGGTTCGATCCCAGGCGCCGGCGAGAAACAATGGACAGAGTTTCTTTCACCCTATGCCCCTGTTACCTAGCAGTAAAATAGATACCTGGGTGTTAGTCAGCTGTCACGGGCTGCTTCCTGGGGGTGGAGGCCTGGTCGAGGACCGGGCCGCGGGGACACTAAAAGAAAAAAAGCCCCGAAATCATCTCAAGATAACCTTGGTAATTACACCCACCCTCACACATTTCCCACCACTCCGTTAGCTAATACAAGCAACGTGAACCAGATCACCACACTAACGAGGGCCGCGGTGAACCCAAAATATTTATCTTCCCTCTCACCAGATAAATCTATTTATTACGGCCGAAATTATCGTAAATGATCGAGTGTTAAGCGGCGTGATTTACGTTTAAAGATCCGATGTTTACATTGGCGGGAAACACGCCCAGCTGGGGAGGACGGCGGTGGTTCCTGACCCAGACCCGCTCACCACCCCAGCCGCCTACTCTGCTACCTTACCTGGACCCTGAGGTAACTAACTACGGCGGGTACACCGTCAGACTGTCTACCTACCGCGGGTAGACCATCAGACCATCTACCTACAGCGGGTAGATGCTACACTATACACAGGAACATAAGGGTGAAGGTGACTGCAGAAGGCCTATTGGCCCACACGAGGCAGCGCCTATTGGCCCACACGAGGCAGCGCCTATTGGCCCACACGAGGCAGCGCCTATTGGCCCACACGAGGCAGCGCCTATTGGCCCACACGAGGCAGCGCCTATTGGCCCACACGAGGCAGCTCCTATTTATATCCACCCAAATTTATATATATCCTTCACTGCACTCATGATACCTTCAGCTTAAACCCTAGAGCGGCTCTGCTCTTAGGACTAGAGCCTACAAGAGCGGCTCTGCTCTTAGGACTAGAGCCTACAAGAGCGGCTCTGCTCTTAGGACTAGAGCCTACAAGAGCAGCTCTGCTCTTAGGACTAGAGCCTACTAGAGCGGCTCTGCTCTTAGGACTAGAGCCTACAAGAGCGGCTCTGCTCTTAGGACTAGAGCCTACAAGAGCGGCTCTGCTCTTAGGACTAGAGCCTACAAGAGCGGCTCTGCTCTTAGGACTAGAGCCTACTAGAGCGGCTCTGCTCTTAGGACTAGAGCCTACTAGAGCGGCTCTGCTCTTAGGACTAGAGCCTACAAGAGCGGCTCTGCTCTTAGGACTAGAGCCTACAAGAGCGGCTCTGCTCTCAGAACCAGAGCCAACAAGAGCGGCTCTGCTCTTAGGACTAGAGCCTACAAGAGCGGCTCTGCTCTTAGGACTAGAGCCTACAAGAGCGGTCTTCCTCTCAGGACTAGAGCCTACAAGAGCGGCTCTGCTCTCAAGCCAAATTTTTATAATAAATTTATGAAATTTATATAAAACGATTATAAAATAAAAGAAATTTTGGGTCACCATATTTTATTTGGCATTGCCGCGGGTAATCGGGTACCTCCAGCGGTACGGTGGTGCGGGTACCTCCAGCGGTACGGTGGTGCGGGTACCTCCAGCGGTACGGTGGTGCGGGTACCTCCAGCGGTACGGTGGTGCGGGTACCAACAGCGGTACGGTAGTGCGGGTACCAGCAGCGGTACGGTAGTGCGGGTACCAGCAGCGGTACGGTGGTGAGGGCACCTCCAGCGGTACGGTGGTGCGGGTACCAGCAGCGGTACGGTAGTGCGGGTACCTCCAGCGGTACGGTGGTGCGGGTACCAGCAGCGGTACGGTAGTGCGGGTACCTCCAGCGGTACGGTGGTGCGGGTACCTCCAGCGGTACGGTGGTGCGGGTACCTCCAGCGGTACGGTGGTGCGGGTACCTCCAGCGGTACGGTGGTGCGGGTACCTCCAGCGGTACGGTGGTGCGGGTACCAACAGCGGTACGGTAGTGCGGGTACCAGCAGCGGTACGGTAGTGCGGGTACCAGCAGCGGTACGGTGGTGAGGGCACCTCCAGCGGTACGGTGGTGCGGGTACCAGCAGCGGTACGGTAGTGCGGGTACCTCCAGCGGTACGGTGGTGCGGGTACCAGCAGCGGTACGGTAGTGCGGGTACCTCCAGCGGTACGGTGGTGCGGGTACCTCCAGCGGTACGGTGGTGCGGGTACCTCCAGCGGTACGATGGTGCGGGTACCTCCAGCGGTACGGTGGTGCGGGTACCAACAGCGGTACGGTAGTGCGGGTACCAGCAGCGGTACGGTGGTGCGGGTACCTCCAGCGGTACGGTGGTGCGGGTACCTACAGCAGTACGGTGGTGCGGGTACCTCCAGCGGTACGGTGGTGCGGGTACCAACAGCAGTACGGTGGTGCGGGTACCTCCAGCGGTACGGTGGTGCGGGTACCTCCAGCGGTACGGTGGTGCGGGTACCTCCAGCGGTACGATGGTGCGGGTATCTACAGCAGTACGGTGGTGCGGGTACCAACAGCGGTACGGTAGTGCGGGTACCAGCAGCGGTACGGTGGTGCGGGTACCTCCAGCGGTACGATGGTGCGGGTACCTCCAGCGGTACGATGGTGCGGGTACCAGCCGCGGTACGGTGGTGCGGGTACCTCCAGCGGTACGATGATGCGGGTACCAGCCGCGGTACGGTGGTGCGGGTACCTCCAGCGGTACGGTGGTGCGGGTACCTCCAGCGGTACGATGGTGCGAGTACCTCCAGCGGTACGGTGGTGCGGGTACCAACAGCGGTACGGTAGTGCGGGTACCAGCAGCGGTACGGTGGTGAGGGTACCTCCAGCGGTACGGTGGTGAGGGTACCTCCAGCGGTACGGTGGTGCGGGTACCTCCAGCGGTACGGTGGTGCGGGTACCTCCAGCGGTACGGTGGTGCGGGTACCTCCAGCGGTACGGTGGTGCGGGTACCTCCAGCGGTACGGTGGTGCGGGTACCTCCAGCGGTACGGTGGTGCGGGTACCTCCAGCGGTACGGTGGTGCGGGTACCAGCCGCGGTACGGTGGTGCGGGTACCTCCAGCGGTACGATGATGCGGGTACCAGCAGCGGTACGATGGTGCGGGTACCAGCCGCGGTACGGTGGTGCGGGTACCTCCAGCGGTACGATGATGCGGGTACCAGCAGCGGTACGGTGGTGCGGGTACCTCCAGCGGTACGGTGGTGCGGGTACCTCCAGCGGTACGATGGTGCGAGTACCTCCAGCGGTATGATGGTGCGGGTACCTCCAGCGGTACGATGGTGCGGGTACCAGCAGCGGTACGGTGGTGCGGGTACCTCCAGCGGTACGGTGGTGCGGGTACCTCCAGCGGTACGATGCTGCGGGTACCTACAGCGGTACGTTGGTGCGGGTACCTACAGCAGTACGATGGTGCGGGTACCTACAGCGGTACGGTGGTGTGAGTACCTCCAGCGGTACGGTGGTGCGGGTACCTCCAGCGGTACGATGGTGCGGGTACCTCCAGCGGTACGATGGTGCGGGTATCTACAGCGGTACGATGGTGCGGGTACCTACAGCATTACGATGGTGTGGTACCAACAACGGTACGGTGGTGCGGGTACCAACAACGGTACCACAACGCGAGTACCAACAACGGTACCACAACGCGAGTACCAACAACGGTACCACAACGCGAGTACCAACAACGGTACCACAACGCGAGTACCAACAACGGTACCACAACGCGAGTATCAACGATACCACAACGCGAGTATCAACGGTACCACAACGCGAGTACCAACAACAGTACCACAACGCGAATACCAACAACGGTACCACAAGGCGAGTACCAACAACGGTACCACACCGCGAGTACCAACAACGGTACCACAAGGCGAGTACCAACAACGGTACCACAACGCAAGTACCAACAGCAGTACCACAAGGCGAGTACCAGCAACGGTACCACAAGGTGAGTATCAACAACAGTACCACAACGCGAGTACCAACAACGGTACCAACAACGCGAGTATCAACAACAGTACCACAACGCGAGTACCAACAACGGTACCAACAACGCGAGTATCAACAACAGTACCACAACGCGAGTACCAACAACGGTACCACAACGCGAGTATCAACGGTACCACAACGCGAGTACCAACAACAGTACCACAAGGCGAGTACCAACAACGGTACCACAAGGCGAGTACCAGCAACGGTACCACAAGGTGAGTACCAACAACGGTACGAGGACGCGAGCAACGGTGGGATGGACCAAACAATTACAGCAACAGTAGCGAGGCTTCGCCAACGCTCGCTATCAAGGCAATGCAAACGAGATTTTTTGCCTCGAAATTTTTGTTGTCTTTGCGTCATTTGATTCAACACTCCGCTTCGCGGGTACGCAAGCTTCACACACACACACACACATATATATATATATATATATATATATATATATATATATATATATATGTCGTACCTAGTAGCCAGAACACACTTCTCAGCCTACTATGCAAGCCCCGATTTGCCTAATAAGCCAAGTTTTCATGAATTAATATATTTTCTCTAAATGTTTTTCTTATGAAATGATAAAGCTACCTATTTCATTATGTATGAGGTCAATTTTTTTTTATTGCAGTTAAAATTAACGTAGATATATGACCAAACCTAACCAACCCTACCTAACCTAACCTATCTTTATAGATGAGGTTAGGTTAGGTAGCCGAAAAAGTTAGGTTAGGTTAGGTAGGTTAGGTAGTCGAAAAACAATTAATTCATGAAAACTTGGCTTATTAGGCAAATTGGGCCTTGCATAGTAGGCTGAGAAGTGCGTTCTGGCTACTAGGTACGACATATATATATATATATATACAAGCTTCACGGTATGCATAAGTTTCGGGCTATTCATGCCTGTGCCACGCAAGCTTCATGCACACTTTCCATATATGCAGCCTGCACGTGTTCGCAAACTATATGTGTACGCAAGCTCCACTTATACGCAAGCTCCATGTATACGCAAGCTTCACGTATACGCAAACTCCACGTATACGCAAATTCCACGTATACGCAAGCTCCACGTATACGCAAGCTCCACGTATACGCAAGCTCCACGTATACGCAAGCTTCACGTATATGCAAGCTTCACGTATATGCAAGCTTCACGTATACGCAAGATCCACGTATACCCAAGCTCCACGTATACGCAAGCTCCATGTATACGCAAGCTTCGCATGTATGCAAGCTTCAGGTACACGCAAATTCTCTTGAACAAAGTTAATATAGAAATGGAGATGCTCATTACTATGGTCTCGATAATGTAATCAAAATAATTAAACTTTTCCAGAGTTAAAATAAACGTATATGTTTATTATTATTATTATTATTTATTATTAATATTATTACTATAATTATTATTATTATTTGTATAACCAGTGTTATGATTTAATTAATGAAGTTTCATATGGAATATGTCTAAGTGAGAGTTAGGAATGAGTGATGATGCTGAATATGTTTGAGCGAGAGTTAGTGAATGAGTATTGTTATGGAATATATTTGAGTAAGTTAGTGAATGAGTATCGATGTTGAATATGTTTGAATGAATATAGACGAGTGTGTGCGTGTGTGTGTGTGTGAGATGAGGGGAGGGGGGATGGTGCTGTAGAGCATCTGAGGCTACGAGAGCAACCTATACTCTACTACACGCGCTGGATGGAGGAGTTATCTTGAGTTTATACGGTGCTACTCTCAAGTGGAGAGGAAGAGAGAGAGAGAGAGAGAGAGAGAGAGAGAGAGAGAGAGAGAGAGAGAGAGAGAGAGAGAGAGAGAGAGAGAGAGAGAGAGAGAGAGAACAGTGAAGGAGAGTTAGAGATAAGTGAGAGATACACACAAGAGGTACATCTAGTGAGACAAGAGGTACAGCCAGTGAGACACAAGAGGTACACATAATGAGACACAAGAGGTACACATAATGAGACACATGAGGAGGGTGTAGCGACGTACCTGGCGGCGAGGGAGTCGTGCTGGTGACTGAAGGAGAAAGGCGAGTCGCAGTTCGAATCCTTCTTCGGGTCATCACGACTGAGGATACTGGAAATGCTGAAGGATTTGTGTGAGGGAGGCGAGGACGTCTTAGGGGAGCTGGCGCCGCTGTCTGAGCTCCTGGCTGGGGTAGGACTAGTGCTGGAGACCTCTGGGGTGGCCGCCGAGGTCCTGTGGGCATCTGCCAGGGGCGACGGGGACCTACTGACGGCGACGGCGGGACTGCTGCGGATGACGCTGGCCACCTCGTACGACATGGTGTGCGAGGGAGTGGGGTCAGGTAGGTCACTGAGTGGCAAACTTCACGTCACCTCATAGCGGGAGAGGAGCTGGCACTCTCACCTGGCACCCAACGCGCCTCTCACACCCGCTAATGCTCACCAAATTCTGCCTAACGAGTCAAAAATCACTTCGCAAGTCTGGTAAACTGTAGGTTAACTTTATCACTGTCAAAGTTGCAAGGTTCAGTGTCAGTACGAGTGCGGGTGAACTGGTGCTCGGCACACAGTAGGGACACCGTCCGGAGGCGCGCCAATTGAACAGGTGAAGAGCAGGTGAAAAAGTGCGCTTATTGCTCCGATGCCGAACGCGGAGTGACGATAGAAGCAGAGAAAAAGCGAGCATTTGAGTGTCTCAAGTGGACCCGCCATTTCCCCGCCCACAAGACTAATGGCTTCGATCTGCTCCCTGGCTCTTCGCGGTCATTGGCTGCCGGCCACGAGGGGGTGTGGTCTGCTGGTCCTACCTGCCACCCGATTGGCCCAGCAACTCGAGTGTCGAGGTATCATACTCCCGTTGATTGGCTGAGCGGCAAAGTTAATTTCACGCTGTTACAAGTGTAGTCGGCGCGTAAGTGTGGAAGGCGACACCTCGCCTGACGCCCTGGTGGATTGGGCCCCCCGATCTCTGAATAATTTATGGAGGATCACACACACACGCACACCAGAGTCAAGATGGCTCGGGGAGTGATATCCCCGCCGCCGCTGGACCGAGGGGGCTCACGCCTGCCAAAATACCATCGGGCGCCTGGTCCCTCTACACAGATGCGGCCTGGCGCGCTTTTATCACAACACAACTCTTACAAGGTTATCCTTCCACTTTTCACCCCCTCTCTTGCTGCCGGTGGGTGGGTGGTGGGCCGGCCGGTGGGTGGTGGTGGGGTGGGGTGGGCCGGTGGGTAAGGCAGCGACGCCTGAAGAGGACGGTAATGCCTCTTGTCCTGCACTTCCAGGCGGGCATTACAAGACAGTTTCTCTCAGCCGCGTCAGCGAGGCTCGCCCACACTGCCTCGTCTGTTACGAACTTTGAGAGGGTGGTGAGGGAGGGGGGGTGCCTGCCCCCCGCCTCCCTTCTTCCAGCAACACTCACACTATGAGTGCTTGGCTGCCCCCTCTTCCCCCCCAACAGCACACTATGAGAGGGTGCTTAACCCCCCCACTACCCCAGCAACACACTATGAACACCTGACCCCCCCCCCACCTACACACCCAACACAAGCAAACCAAGATCACTACATAATTCCCTCTCACTAATTCTCCATCACAATTCAGAATTCCATATTATATATATATATATATATATATATATATATATATATATATATATATATATATATATATATATAAATCGTTCCAAAACTTACGACCTTGGAAGAAATGTGAATCATACGGGACATGATAACAACGTACAAGATACTGAGGGGAAAGGGGGTGGACAAAGAGGGAATGTTTGAAATAAGAAAGGGTAGAACCAGCGGACACGGGTGGAAGCCTAAGACACAGATAAGCCAGGAGACGTCAGTAAAATCTTCAAGGTAAGAGTCGCTAGGGAAGAGATTGGTCTACACAAGGGTAGAGTGTTGAGACAAATGCAATAAGCAGCTACAAAGTGAAGAACACCGACAGATAAAAGGAATTTAAGCCCCGCTGCATTAACTGATTACGAGATGGAAAGGTGGGCCTAGGGAGCTATTGCTCCATCTTTTAAACACACCTTGGTGATCGCGCGCGAGCTAAGCCACGTCTCCTGGCTTATCTGTGTCTTAGGCTTCCACCTGTGTCCGCTGGTTCACGCATGCATGCACGCACCTTGAGGTTACCTTGAGGTTACCTTGAGGTGCTTCCGGGGCTTAGCGTCCCCGCGGCCCGGTCGTCGACCAGGCCTCCTGGTTGCCGGACTGATCAACCAGGCTGTTGGACGCGGCTGCTCGCAGCCTGACGTATGAGTCACAGCCTGGTTGATCAGGTATCCTTTGGAGGTGCTTATTCAGTTCTCTCTTGAACACTGTGAGGGGTCGGCCAGTTATGCCCACGCACACGCACACTCGTAGCTACCGTCATCTTCTTGAGGTTATTTTCGGGGCTTACTGTCCCCGCGGCCCGGTCCTCGACCAGGCCTCCTTTTTTGTTATACACCCCCAGGAAGCAGCCCGTAGCAGCTGTTTAACTCCCAGGTACCTCTTTACTGCTAGGTGAACAGGGCATCAGGGTGAAAGAAACTCTGTCCATTTGTTTCCGTCTCCATCGGGGATCGAACCCGGAAACTTTGGACTACGAATCCGAAGCGCTGTCCACTCAGCTGGCAGTCCCCTTACTAACTCCATTCATAATGTTAAAAGAAGGTATGATAGGGAAATAGGTCAGGAGTCACTGCATTAGCCATCCAATGGCTAGAGAAGCGGGGTCCAAGAGCTAGAGCTCGATTTTGTAAGCACAAATGTGAGTACACATATACACACACACACACACACACACACACACACACACACACACACACACACACACACACACACACACACACACAGATATTAGAAAGAACTTTTTTAGTGTCAGAGTGGTTGACAAATGGAATGCATTAGGAAGTGATGTGGTGGAGGTTGACTCCATACACAGTTTCAAGTGTAGATATGATAGAGCCCAGTAGGCTCAGGAACCTGTACACCTGTTGATTGACGGCTGAGAGGCGGGACCAAAGAGCCAGAGCTCAACCCCCGCAAGCACAACTAGGTGAGTACACACACACACACAGCCCAGTAGGCTCAGGAATCTGTACACCACTTGATTGACGGTTGAGAGGCGGGACCAAAGAGCCAAAGCTCAACTCCCGCAAGAACAAATAGGTGCGTACAAATAGATGAGAACAGACACACACACACACACACACACACACACACACACACACACAACAACACTTCCATGGAGTGTTCACAACCGAGCCTGAGCGGCTCCCACTGGCAGAAGAGATTACCCTAGACGGAAGACTATCAGATATAGCGGTGACAGCAGAGGAGGAAATGAAACAGTTGACAACACTGGATGCAACTAAAGCGGTTGGACCAGACAAAGTATCACCGTGGATACTAAAAGAGGCAGCACAGGCCCTCAGCGTGCCTCTGGCAATGATCTTTAATGAGTCACTTATGTCGGGAGAATTGCCCAGTTGCTGGAAGGAGGCAAATGTCGTACCGATTTTCAAGAAAGGTGATAGGGAGGAGGCACTTAACTACAGACCCGTATCACTGACAAGCATCCCCTGTAAAATACTTGAAAGAATAATTAGGCTAAGACTTGTTGCACACCTGGAGAGCATTGGGTTTGTAAACAAGCACCAACATGGGTTCTGGACAGGGAAATCATGCCTAACAAACCTTTTGGAATTCTATGATAAAATAACAAGGATAAGGCAGGACAGAGAAGGCTGGGCAGACTGCATATTTCTTGACTGCCAAAAGGCCTTTGATACAGTACTGCACATGAGACTGCTATACAAACTTGAGAGGCAGGCAGGAGTAAGCGGAAAGGCCCTAGTATGGGTGAAGAACTACCTAACAGGAAGGAGCCAGAGGGTAATGGTAAGGGGCGAGAAGTCGGACTGGCGAACAGTAACAAGTGGAGTACCTCAAGGATCGGTGCTGAGATCAATTCTATTTCTAATTAACGTAAATGATATGTTTACAGGAGTGGAATCATACATGTCAATGTTTGCGGATGACGCAAAACTAATGAGAAGAGTTGTGACAGATGAGGATTGTAGGATCCTCCAGGAGGACCTGGACTGGTTGCAGAGATGGTCAGAGAATTGCTACTGGAGTTCAACACGAGTAAATGTGAAGTTATGGAAATGGGATCAGGTGATAGGAGACTAAAGGGACAGTACACAATGAACGGAAACTGCCTACCTGTGATGATTCGAGGAAGAGACCTGGGAGTGGATGTGACACCTAATCTAATTCCTGAGGAACATATAAATAGGATAACGACAGCAGCGTACTCTACACTGGCAAAAGTTAGAACATCATTCAGAAACCTAAGTGAGGAGGCTTTTAGGGCGCTTTACACTGCCTACGTGAGACCAGTCTTAGAGTATGCAGCGCCATCATGGAGCCCCCACCTGAAGAAACACATAAGGAAACTGGAAAAGGTTCAGAAGTTTGCGACGAGGCTTGTCCCAGAGTTACAAGGGATGGGATATGAAGAGCGCCTGAAAGAAATGAACCTTACGACTCTTGAAAAAAGAAGGGAGGGGGGGGGGGGGATATGATAGGAACGTATAAAATACTCTGGGGAATTGACAAAGTGGAAATAGATGAAATGTTCACACGCAATAGTGACAGAACGAGGGGACATGGGTGGAAACTGAAAACTCGGGTGAGTCACAGAGATGTTAGGAAGTATTGTTTTAGCGTGAGAGTAGCGGAAAAATGGAATGCACTTGGGGAACAGGTTGTAGAAGCAAACTCTATTCATAAATTTAAAACTAGATATGATAGGGAAATGGGACCGGAGTCATTGCTGTAAACAACCGATGGCTAGAAAGGCGGGATCCACGAGTACATGCTCGATCCTGCAAGCACAAATAGGTGAGTACACACACACACACACCTGTACATTATCAGTTGATTGATAGTTGAGAGGCGGACCAAAGCGCCAAAGCTCAACCCCCGCAAGCACAACTACGTGAGTACACACAGAACAAAGCTTGTAGAAATAGTAGAGGAACTTCCTGATGAACATGTCAGAGAAGAAACAAGGACTAGGGATGGACCTAACCAGCTAGGCTAGACCTGGTCTTCACACAGACTGAGATATACAGTAAAATCATTGCCCATGAAATGCCAATAGGAGCCAGTGACCACTGTGTTTTAGTCTTTGACAACATAGTGACAGTGAAGACCATTAAACTATGTAACCAGAGGGAGAATTTCAGGTTAGCATACAGGAGAGGGAATTACCAGAAGGTCAGAGAATTCCTGGCGCAGATACACTGGGGGTAGAAAACTCGGGAAGATCAACACAGGGCATGATGGACTACGTAACAGTCTAAGACAAAGTTGCTCCGGATATATTTATACCACCATTTAGGGTTGAGGGAAGCAAGGCGAGCATTACCACCATGGTTCAACAGGCAGAGCATTACCCCCATGGTTCAACAGGTAGAGCATTACCACCATGGTTCAACAGGCAGAGCATTACCCCATGGTTCAACAGGCAGAGCATTACCCCATGGTTCAACAGGTAGAGCATTACCACCATGGTTCAACAGGCAGAGCATTACCACCATGGTTCAACAGGCAGAGCATTACCCCCATGGTTCAACAGGCAGAGCATTACCCCCATGGTTCAACAGGCAGAGCATTACCCCCATGGTTCAACAGGCAGAGCATTACCCCCATGGTTCAACAGGCAGAGCATTACCCCCATGGTTCAACAGGCAGAGCATTACCCCCATGGTTCAACAGGCAGAGCATTACCACCATGGTTCAACAGGCAGAGCATTACCCCCATGGTTCAACAGGCAGAGCATTACCACCATGGTTCAACAGGCAGAGCATTACCCCCATGGTTCAACAGGCAGAGCATTACCCCCATGGTTCAACAGGCAGAGCATTACCCCCATGGTTCAACAGGCAGAGCATTACCCCCATGGTTCAACAGGCAGAGCATTACCCCCATGGCTCAACAGGCAGAGCATTACCACCATGGTTCAACAGGCAGAGCATTACCACCATGGTTCAACAGGCAGAGCATTACCCCCATGGCTCAACAGGCAGAGCATTACCACCATGGTTCAACAGGTAGAGCATTACCCCTATGGTTCAACAGGCAGAGCATTACCCCATGGTTCAACAGGTAGAGCATTACCCCTATGGTTCAACAGGCAGAGCATTACCCCATGGTTCAACAGGTAGAGCATTACCCCTATGGTTCAACAGGCAGAGCATTACCCCTATGGTTCAACAGGCAGAGCATTACCCCATGGTTCAACAGGCAGAGCATTACCCCCATGGTTCAACAGGCAGAGCATTACCCCATGGTTCAACAGGCAGAGCATTACCCCTATGGTTCAACAGGCAGAGCATTACCCCATGGTTCAACAGGCAGAGCATTACCCCCATGGTTCAATGAAAGACTCCTACTCAAACTAGAGAAGCAGGTTGGCGTATCAGGAGCCCTAAGGTGGGTCAGAGAGTATCTCTCAGGAAGAAAACAGAGGGTCACAATGAGAGCAGAGACATCAGAGTAGAGAGAGGCTACGAGAGGAGTACCACAAGGGTCTGTTCTAGGGCCCGTACTGTTTCTAATATATGTCAACTACCTCACAGATGAATTTGGCTCCTTCTTGTCAATGTTTGCAAATGATGCAAAACTGGAAAGAAGAGTCAGGTCAGGGTTAGATGATGCATTGCATTTGGCTGCTAGAATTTAAAGCACCACAACCACTCGCTGCAACCATCACCCACTACCACCACAACCACTCACTACAACCATCACTCACTACCACCACAACCACTCCCTACAACCACCACCCACTACCACCAACACCACTCACTACAACCATCACCCACTACGACCACAACCACTCACTACAACCACCCTCCACCACCAGAACCACTCACCACAACCACTCACTACCACCACCCTCCACCACTGACACAATGCCTGGTCACCTCGGGAGTCCTGGCAGCATTTCAAACATTTCTCTGGCATTCCAATTCCAGCTCACGTCGGAATCGAGAATGGTGGGGTGTAATGGTGGGAATTCGCAGCACTAGATCAACAGCGGGCGTGTGTATTATTGCTGTGGTTAGCGCTGTTTACCTCCCATTCACCGCCATGGAGCGTCCTCTCCGAGAGGGAGAGGCAAGAGAAAGAGAGTGGGAGAGGGAGAGAGGCGAGGGAGAGGGAGAGAGGCGAGGGAGAGGGAGAGAGGCGAGGGAGAGGGAGAGAGGCGAGGGAGAGGGAGAGAGGCGAGGGAGAGGGAGAGAGGCGAGGGAGAGGGAGAGAGGCGAGGGAGAGGGAGAGAGGCGAGGGAGAGGGAGAGAGGCGAGGGAGAGGGAGAGAGGCGAGGGAGAGAGAGAGAGGCGAGGGAGAGGGAGAGAGGCGAGGGAGAGGGAGAGAGGCAAGAGAGAGACTACTTGGTTGCTCGCAGTTTCACAAGGCTCCTTATATGATAGTTCCCTATGTGATAGTTCCTTTCCATTCACTGTCATAAACTATCAGGGGGAAGCGCCAAGCCATTACGACTATATAGCACTTGGATCAGGATATAAGGATTTGGGATGGGACGGGGGGAAAGGAATGGTGCCCTATAACTTGGACGGTAGGGGTTTGAACGCCAACCTGCAGGAAGCGAGAGAGTCGCTCTACCGTCCAGCCCAAGTGGTTGGGTACAGTTTATGATAATTTCAAAGTACATTCTCATGTAATAAACGATGTTCTAAGAGCAGGCTTGAGATGAGCTGAAGTAGGAGAACAGCTCTTGCTTGCAGCTTCACTAGGCACGTCATTTGACAGCCCTTATGAACCCTAGTCTTAGTGAGAGAGAGAGAGAGAGAGAGAGAGAGAGAGAGAGAGAGAGAGAGAGAGAGAGAGAGAGAGAGAGAGAGAGAGAGATGTAATAATTAGATAGAGGAACTGTGGTATAATTTTGAAGGTGAATATGAGGAGAAACTGGATGAGCGAGTGAGTAACGGTGGAAAGAGATGTGGATTAATGAATATGTATACAGATGAGTCAATGGATGAATGCATGAATAGAGAACAACACCTGAAATAAAATAAAAAATAAAACAAAGTTGACTGTGCAGGAGGGAAGTAGAAAGAGATAGAAAGAACAGAGAGATCTGATTTATCAGTCTCCGTGGTGTAGTGGTAAGACACTCGCCTGGCGTTCCGCGAGCGCTATGTCATGGGTTCGTATCCTGGCCGGGGAGGATTTACTGGGCGCAATTCCTTAACTGTAGCCTCTGTTTAACGCAACAGTAAAATGTGTACTTGGTTGTAACAACGATTCTTCGCGGCGGGGATCGTATTCCAGGGACCATAGGATTAAGGACTTGCCCGAAACGCTACGCGTACTAGTGGCTGTACAAGAATGTAACAACTCTTGTATATATCTCAAAAAAAAAAAAAAAGATAGATAGAGCCAAAACATGGAGGTAGATAGAGAGAACAGGAGGGAGGGAGGTAGAAAGAGAGAGAGGGCAGAAGAGGAGGCGGCAGGCCAGCATGCAGGTAGACACAGGTAGATGAAGGGATGGAGGGGCAGGCCAGCATGCAGGTAGACACAGGTAGATGAAGGGATGGAGGAGCAGGCCAGCGTGCAGGTAGACACAGGTAGATGAAGGGATGGAGAGGCAGGCCAGCGTGCAGGTAGACACAGGTAGATGAAGGGATGGAGAGGCAGGCCAGCGTGCAGGTAGACACAGGTAGATGAAGGGATGGAGAGGCAGGCTAGCGTGCAGGTAGATGAAGGGATGGAGGGGCAGGCCAGCGTGCAGGTAGATGAAGGGATGCAGGGGCAGGCCAGCGTGCAGGTAGATGAAGGGATGCAGGGGCAGGCCAGCGTGCAGGTAGATGAAGGGATGCAGGGGCAGGCCAGCGTGCAGGTAGATGAAGGGATGCAGGGGCAGGCCAGCGTGCAGGTAGACACAGGTAGATGAAGGGATGGAGGGGCAGGCCAGCGAGCAGGTAGATGAAGGGATGGAGGGGCAGGCCAGCGTGCAGGTAGACACAGGTAGATGAAGGGATGGAGAGGCAGGCCAGCGTGCAGGTAGACACAGGTAGATGAAGGGATGGAGGGGCAGGCCAGCGTGCAGGTAGACACAGGTAGATGAAGAGATGGAGGGGCAGGCCAGCGTGCAGGTAGACACAGGTAGATGAAGGGATGGAGGGGCAGGCCAGTGTGCAGGTAGACACAGGTAGATGAAGGGATGGAGGGGCAGGCCAGCGTGCAGGTAGACACAGGTAGATGAAGGGATGGAGGGGCAGGCCAGCGTGCAGGTAGACACAGGTAGATGAAGGGCAGGTAGACACAGGGTAGATGAAGGGATGGAGGGGCAGGCCAGGTGAGCGGCGGGTACAAGGGTGAAGGGAGAGGCCTCAGGTCCGAGGGCGGGGAACCACTTAGCTTATCCCACCTCCCAAGAGGTCATTTATGTCCACCAGGGTCACACGCACCCCAGAGACCCCACCTGTGTCCACGCTCCCCCTGGCCCCCCACCTACACCCACCCTCGCCCTGGCCCCACCTACACCCACCCTCGCCCTGGCCCCCACCTACACCCAGCCTAGGCCTGGCCCCCACCTACACCCAGCCTCGGCCTGGCCTCCACCTACACCCAGCCTCGCCCTGGCCCCCACCTACACCCAGCCTCGCCCTGGCCCCCACCTACACCCACCCTCGCCCTGGCCCCCACCTACACCCACCCTCGCCCTGGCCCCCACCTACACCCACCCTCGGCCTGGCCCCCACCTACACCCACGCTCGGCCTGGCCCCCACCTACACCCACCCTCGCCCTGGCCCCCACCTACACCCACCCTCGGCATGGCCCCCACCTACACCCACCCTCGGCATGGCCCCCACCTACACCCACGCTCGGTCTGGCCCCCACCTACACCCACCCTCGGTCTGGCCCCCACCTACACCCACCCTCTGCCTGGCCCCACCTACACCCAGCCTCGGCCTGGCCCCACCTACACCCACCCTCGGCCTGGCCCCCACCTACACCCAGCCTCGGTCTGGCCCCCACCTACACCCAGCCTCGGTCTGGCCCCCACCTACACCCACCCTCGGCCTGGCCCCCACCTACACCCACCCTCGCCCTTTCCCCCACCTACACCCACCCTCGGCCTGGCCCCCACCTACACCCAGCCTCGGCCTGGCCCCACCTACACCCAGCCTCGGCCTGGCCCCCACCTACACCCAGCCTCGGCCTGGCCCCACCTACACCCAGCCTCGGCCTGGCCCCACCTACACCCAGCCTCGGCCTGGCCCCCACCTACACCCAGCCTCGGCCTGGCCCCCCCCTACACCCACCCTCGCCCTTTCCCCCACCTACACCCACCCTCGGCCTGGCCCCCACCTACACCCACCCTCGACCTGGCCCCCACCTACACCCACCCTCTGCCTGGCCCCACCTACACCCACCCTCTGCCTGGCCCCCACCTACACCCACCCTCGCCCTGGCCCCCACCTACACCCACCCTCGCCCTGGCCCCCACCTACACCCACCCTCGGCCTGGCCCCCACCTACACCCACCCTCGGCCTGGCCCCCACCTACACCCACCCTCGGCCTAGCCCCCACCTACACCCAGCCTCGGTCTGGCCCCCACCTACACCCAGCCTCGGCCTGGCCCCACCTACACCCAGCCTCGGCCTGGCCCCACCTACACCCAGCCTCGGCCTGGCCCCCACCTACACCCAGCCTCGGCCTGGCCCCCCCCTACACCCACCCTCGCCCTTTCCCCCACCTACACCCACCCTCGGCCTGGCCCCCACCTACACCCACCCTCGACCTGGCCCCCACCTACACCCACCCTCTGCCTGGCCCCACCTACACCCACCCTCGGCCTGGCCCCCACCTACACCCAGCCTCGGCCTGGCCCCCACCTACACCCACCCTCGGCCTGGCCCCCACCTACACCCAGCCTCGGCCTGGCCCCCACCTACACCCAGCCTCGGTCTGGCCCCACCTACACCCACCCTCGGCCTGGCCCCCACCTACACCCACCCTCGGCCTGGGCCCCACCTACACCCAGCCTCGCTCTGGCCCCCACCTACACCCACCCTCGGCCTGGCCCCCACCTACACCCAGCCTCGGCCTGGCCCCCACCTACACCCAGCCTCGGTCTGGCCCCTGCTCCTCACGCTCTCTACACCTCAACACAATACAACACTACACATACAACACAAAACAATACAATCCATCGCAACACAACACACCACGATACAGTTTACCACAATACAGCACGATACAACATAATACACCACAATAAAAAACAATACAGCAAAATACACTGCAGTACGCCACAGTACAAAAAATTACACCAAAACACAATACAATGTAATACAAAATAATACAATACTGTACAATGCCGTACGCCACAATACAATACAATAGAATGCAACACATTGAACCACAATACACCAAAATAAACTACAATATAACAAAATATATTGCACTACAAGAAAATACAACAGTATAATACAGCACAATACACCATAATACAACACAATAAGCCTCAATACAAGTCATCATCACATCCTGACAGTGTCATGAGCATCAAATATACGACATTCATCTTCATATTATATATATATATATATATATATATATATATATATATATATATATATATATATATATATATATATATATATATATATATATATATATATGACCGTACTCTCTGGACCGCGACACTGAGGCGCTGGAACAGGAAACTGGCTGCTTTGAGTCTTTAGTTTTCCCAATCAGTTCCTCACCCAACTCCTTTAGGAACTTAAGTGCACATTTACCCCAGGCGCCCAGAGTCTCAGAGCCTATCGGCACGAACCTGTAACAACGTTCCAGGTCTCTGTACTTGTTAGTTTTCTGGGTCTCCCTGAAGGTGGCTGCCCCACCTCCCTCAGCTGTGCTGCAAGGTAGATAGGTATCAGCCAATGTGGATGCACACGTGTAATCCCATACGACCTGTTTACCTTCCCTCCACGGCTGCAGGGTGACTCCATCTGGGCGTTTTTGGCTGTTGTCAGGTCTGCACAACTGGGGTTCCCTTTGTGCTGGACACCCAGCTGTAGCCAAACTTCTCATGATGTCATTGACTTCATGTCTGGCAATCTTTCCCTGTGTCTTACGACAGATGAGACCATGGCTGCCGTATTGGTCTGCCCGTGCATGGCCGCAAATATACCGGTGCTCGGTGGAGATAGGGGCGGCAAGGCGCAGAGCAACACCAATACTTAGGCCCTGATGGTCCAGGCGGGTGCCTAAGGCGGAATTAAGGACAGCCAACAGGAAGTCCCCAGCATGGGGAGCTTGCACAGCTAGGAGACACGCTTTGTCCTTCCCAGACGCTGCCTCCAGCAACTATATAACAATATTCTCTACCATTTGGCCTGTTTCCAGTCGTTTGGGAAAGTTGGTCATAAAATATATATTATATATATACACACACATCCGCTAATAATGTAAAGACAACACAATACGGAAACTCAACTTTTAAAAACATCTCCTTTTAAGAAGATAATTTTTATTCCCACAAGCGCCGTGAGCCGGGGTGATGAACGTCAGATACAAGACGCAGGAAATGATGAACCGTCAAGTACAGGAAACACAGTATTGGAATCTGTGATCATCTCTCTTAAGAACGGCATAAGAAGCTGTTCGTCTATCTTATAACTTCCGGTTAATCTGGTGCGATATCCGGTGATGGCAAGTCTCTTCACCCGTTCAATATACATATACAGGTACACTTTATTAACTGAACGTATGTATGTATAGTCTCTATCTGTTGAATACTCGTATACATAGTATCTTTATACGTTGAATATACGTATACATAGTATCTTTATCCGTTGAATATGCGTATACATAGTATCTTTATCCGTTGAATATGCGTATACATAGTATCTTTATCCGTTTAATATACGTATATATAGTATCTGTATCAGTTGAATATACATATGCATAGTCTCTTCATCAGTTGATCATGTAAATGTGTAGATTCTTCACCCGTTGAATACATGTATACATAGTATCATCATCTATTGAACATGTCAGTGTACAGACTCCCATTGAACATGTGTATACGAGGTCTCTTCAGCCGTTGAACATGCGTATACGAAGTCTCCTCAGCCGTTGAACATGCGTATACGAAGTCTCCTCAGCCGTTGAACATGCGTATACGAAGTCTCCTCAGCCGTTGAACATGCGTATACAAGGTCTCTTCAGCCGTTGAACATACGTATACGAAGTCTCCTCAGCCGTTGAACATGCGTATACAAGGTCTCTTCAGCCGTTGAACATGCGTATACGAAGTCTCTTCAGCCGTTGAACATGCGTATACAAGGTCTCTTCAGCCGTTGAACATGCGTATACGAAGTCTCTTCAGCCGTTGAACAAGCGTATACGAGGTCTCCTCAGCCGTTGAACAAGCATATACGAAGTCTCTTCAGCCGTTGAACAAGCATATACGAGGTCTCCTCAGCCGTTGAACATGCGTATACGAGGTCTCCTCAGCCGTTGAACAAGCAAATACGAGGTCTGTTCAGCCGTTGAACAAGCATATACGAAGTCTTTTCAGCCGTTGAACAAGCATATACGAGGTCTCCTCAGCCGTTGAACAAGCATATACGAGGTCTCCTCAGCCGTTGAACATACGTATACGAGGTCTGTTCAGCCGTTGAACAAGCATATACGAGGTCTCCTCAGCCGTTGAACAAGCATATACGAGGTCTCCTCAGCCGTTGAACATGCATATACGAGGTCTCCTCAGCCGTTGAACAAGCATATACGAGGTCTCCTCAGCCGTTGAACATACGTATACGAGGTCTGTTCAGCCGTTCAGCATTCGTTCAGCCGCCAGCCGGAGCCTCACCTCGCTTGACCTTGACCTGTGGGGTCAAGTCAATAGCAGTGATCTCTTAATTAGTTAAGTAGTTGCCCTCCCACCTGTTGACCGTTCCTCCCTACCTGTCAATTGAGTAGGTCACCCGTGACCCTTAGTTCTTGACCTGAGATGACCTCACAAGGTACTGTTGATTGTAATGACTTGTAAAACACTCGGAGGCCTGTTTGTTTTGGCCTACCAAACAAGCAGTAGTTGTATTACCCATGTATGTATGTAAATATACGTCAGGGGCAGGAATACGTGTACGCAATCATACATACGGAAACACGCAATCGTCAATTCATCAAAATATACACATATCTTATCAGCGTATGGTAGACTATTGACAGTACACAGTAGTGTGTTGTATACTATACACAGTAGTGTATGATACATAATACATAGTACATAGTGCCACACGGGGGACACAGGTGGAACTTGAGTGCCCAAATGAGCCATAGAGACGTTAGAAAGAATTTTTTCAGTGTCAGAGCAGTAGACAAATGGAATGCATTAGCAAGTGATGTGGTGGTTATCTTGAGGTTATCTTGAGATGATTTCGGGGCTTTTTTAGTGTCCCCACGGCCCGGTCCTTGACCAGGCCTCCACCCCCAGGAAGCAGCCCGTGACAGCTGACTAACACCCAGGTACCTATTTTACTGCTAAGTAACAGGGGCCACAGGATCACAAGTCCCGCGTGCTGTCCGCTCGGCCGACCGGCTCCCAGACTGACTCCATACACAGCTTCAAGTGTAGATATGATAGAGCCCAGAAGGCTCAGGAACCTGTACATTAGTTGATTAACAGTAGAGAGGCGGAACCAAAGAGCCAGAGCTCAACCCCCGCAAGCACAACTAGGTAAACTAGGTAAGTACAGTAGTGTACTGTACGCTATAGTAACACACATGGGACGTATTATGTGAGGGAGAACGGGTTGCTTGTAAACATCAAAGCCCTGAACATTAACGCTTTATCGTTTGCCACTTAGTACCTTCTATGTCGTGATCATGTTCGCTGTGTTCCTTATCTCCTCCAGTCTCCTCGTAGCCCAGTTCCCTTTTGGAATAAACTTTTTAATATTGCGATTTTGGGTATTTGGGAATACCCAAAATCGCAATATTAAAAAGTTTATTCCAAAAGGGAACTGGGCTACGAGGAGACTGGAGGAGATAAGGAACACAGCGAACATGATCACGACATAGAAGGTACTAAATGGCAAACGATAAAGCGTTAATGTTCAACGTGGAGTAAAGACACTAGTGAGAAGTGCTAAGTCAGGATGACTATACAGCACATGGAAGCGATATGTGGATAAGAGCCGGGATAAAGGACGGAGGTGAAGGAACGATGTCTATCCATTCTGATGATGGAGGATCGAACGCCGGACCTGCAAGAGGCGAGGCCGTCGTTCTACCCACCAGTCCAAGTGACTGGACACGGCTACTTGGTCTAGTCTACTCGTATAGGCTATATGAAGGGGAGTACAGTGTGTGTCAAGAACTAGCTGCCCTAGACTATATGAAGGGAAGTACAGTGTGTGTCAAGAACTAGCTGCCCTAGACTATATGAAGGGAAGTACAGTGTGTGTCAAGAACTAGCTGCCCTAGACTATATGAAGGGGAGTACAGTGTGTGTCAAGAACTAGCTGCCCTAGACTATATGAAGGGGAGTACAGTGTGTGTCAAGAACTAGCTGCCCTAGACTATATGAAGGGGAGTACAGTGTGTGTCAAGAACTAGCTGCCCTAGACTATATGAAGGGGAGTACAGTGTGTGTCAAGAACTAGCTGCCCTAGACTATATGAAGGGGAGTACAGTGTGTGTCAAGAACTAGCTGCCCTAGACTATATGAAGGGGAAGTACAGTGTGTGTCAAGAACTAGCTACCCTAGACTATATGAAGGGGAAGTACAGTGTGTGTCAAGAACTAGCTGCCCTAGACTATATGAAGGGGAAGTACAGTGTGTGTCAAGAACTAGCTACCCTAGACTATATGAAGGGGAGTACAGTGTGTGTCAAGAACTAGCTGCCCTAGACTATATGAAGGGGAGTACAGTGTGTGTCAAGAACTAGCTGCCCTAGACTATATGAAGGGAAGTACAGTGTGTGACAAGAACTAGCTGCCCTAGACTATATGAAGGGGAAGTACAGTGTGTGTCAAGAACTAGCTACCCTAGAGGCCTAGACTATATGAAGGGGAGTACAGTGTGTGTCAAGAACTAGCTGCCCTAGACTATATGAAGGGGAAGTACAGTGTGTGTCAAAAACAAGCTACATGATGCTAAAAGTCCCCATCACACAGGATGATTAGTCATACAGGGCCACATGATCAGTAGCCTACACTGGCAAATTTTGGGTGCAATATGAGGATATGTTCAAGAACACGAGAGTGAATAAAGTAATTGCAAAGCTCCAGGTACCTCATGCCAACGGGTCTGAATGGTCAGATAACTGGACATTCGGTTTTGTAGTGTGCAAACTACACCTATGACTTTTGTCACGTATGGCTACATAGGTGCAAGCTACCTTGAGGTGCTTCCGGGGCCTAGCGTCCCCGCGGCCCGGTCGTCGACCAGGCCTCCTGGTTGCTGGACTGATCTGGTCCAGCTACAGCTACACCTGGTACATCTGCTCCTGCTACATCTGCACCTGCTACATCTGGTAGCTACACCTATGGTTTTGTAGTGAGCTATGTCCTAGTGCTTGCTCGCATAGTTTGCACCTGGAGTGCTCAGGATTGGGAGGCCCGTCACCTGCAGGCTAACTCGGCAGAAGCAAACAAATTCCAAGAAGCAAACTCCAATTATAACTTTAAAAGTAGGTACGATAGGGAAATAGGCCAGGAATCATCGTATTGAACAACCGGTGGCTAGAAAAGCCGAGTCCAAGAGCCAGTGCTCGACCCTGGTGACACAAATAGATGAGTACACACACACACACACACGTACAATGTGGGCCTCGCGGCTGAGTGGACACCGCACAGGGGGTTGCAGTCCTAATGGCCCGGGTTCGATTCCCGGCGGAGGCTGTAACAAACGGGTTGTTTTCTTTCACCCCGATGTCCATGTTCACCTAGCAGTAAATAGGTACCTGGAAATTTCACAGCTGCTACGGGATGTGTGTGCTTGTGTTAGAGAAAATATATATAATAAATATTAGAGGAAAAATAGATTAGCTAGAAAGGCGGGATTCAAGTATAGTGTTATGTAGTGTAGTGTAGCTAATAGCTCAATTCTGGAGACACAAATAGTAAATACACACGCGTACACGTACACACACACACGTGTACACGTACACACACAGTTGAGAGGGGGGACCAAAGAGCCAAAGCTCATCCCCCGCAAGCACAAATAGGCGAGTACAAATAGGAGAGTACCCACAAAACACACAGACCCCCATAAACTTGTCCCTTGTGACATCTAATGCGGTGATCATAATCCTTGTGCGTTCTTCCCTACCCAGTAGAGCCTCCCTCAAGCGTCCACACCCCTACCCTACCCTACCCTACCCTTCCCTCCACTACCATACCCTACCCTTCCCCATACTCCCGCGCGCCGGCACACCCTTATCCTCTCTACCCGCCTTCTCCCTTCCCTACCCTCCCTTCCCTCCTACCCACTAACCCACCGCCTCCCTACCTATCCACGGCCTGGCCCAAGGCGTTACACGTGACCTGGATTAACCACAGTTAACAGACGACCGCTAATAACCCACTTTATTGCCAGTTCTGTATTAGGTCCAGAGGTTTGTACTCATTCGTGTTCATTGTAAGTGCTGTCCTATAATTTGACAACGTGAGTCATTATATCTATGTATGTAGTCATTATATCTATCTATTATATCTATACGTATGCGAGAGTCGTTATATTTTGATTTGATTGTCGCTGTTTGACGACGAGAGACAATAACGTGGCTGAAGATATAATGACTTCGTATATGATGACTTTCCCATAGACATCTTGCTATAAATTAGAGGAGCAATATTGCGGGTGGCCAAAGCACAACAATACCAGGTTGTTGATAGACAAACAGGAGAGCAAACAGCAGGGCAAACAGCACGACAAACTGATGGTCAAACAAGACAAACAGGAGGGCAAACAGGAGGCCAAACAGCAAGACAAACTGATGGTCAAACAAGACAAACAGGAGGCCAAACAGGAGGCCAAACAGGAGGCCAAACAGGAGGCCAAACAGCAAGACAAACTGATGGTCAAACAAGACAAACAGGAGGGCAAACAGGAGGCCAAACAGCACTAACAGACGAGCAGCTGGGGGAAAACATAATCCTGGATTAGATCCAGTGGTACAGAAAATGACCCGATAGTTTGCTGGTAATCTACGAAATTAAACTCATAATGAGGATAAGGATTTCAATGCTCATTATAATAATTCAGGAAAAGTAGACTAAACACACACACACTTATTATATATATATATATATATATATATATATATATATATATATATATATATATATATATACATATATATATATATATATATATATATATATATATATATATATATATATATAGTCATAATGGCTTGGCGCTTCTCATAATTCCTTCCTTCCAGAACATTCCAGTTGTCTACCAGACGCTCAGGGACCTAGACCTCCCTCACACCTCTGGGATTCAACTGGGAATCCAACTTCCACTTACATCCCCCATGCCCTACCTCTTTTTTAATTTAAATAAACTTTCCTTGTCCACTTGGTTTAATCCCCTCAAGATTGTAGATATAGTTATCACGTCCCTTGTGCTTCGTCTCCCAAGTAAGGTTGCGAGGGCGAGTTCTGTCCCCTTGTCCTCATATTGATGGGTTCCATGCTGGTGCCACGCACTTCAGTGATGGGCTCACGTAGGTCGTGTGTAGGGCCTTGAAAGCCTCTTTCTTTACTTATTAAATGAGGTTTTTATGTTGGTCAACTTGTCATATGTTATTAATGTTATCACGTTCACCTGAGTGGTTGAGGCTCGTGCTGGGATTATGTCTTCATATTGAATTGAAATTGAAAGTTTACTGAGGTAAAATACACATAAAGGGATGAGGTAACTCAAGCTATTCTCACCCCGTTATGTCTTCATATTTGGTTGTCTTATTGCAACTGTCTTCCACAGTGTGGTGGGTAAATGCACGTTTCTTATCCTACCCTTATTCAACTTATTTGAATTGAATTTCAACAGTTTATCCTTATCTACCCCTGTCAATTCCTTTGCGAATTTTTGTAGGTAGTAATTATGTCTCATAGTGGTGGTGGTGGTGGTGGGGGGGGGGGGGGGGTGAAGTGTGTGGTGGTGGTGGTGGTGAAGGGTGTGGTGGTGGTGGTAGTGAAGGATGTGGTGGTGGTGGTGGTAGTGAAGGGTGTGGTGGTGGTGGTGGTGAAGGGTGTGGTGGTGGTGGTGGTGGTAGTGGTAGTGGTAGTGAAGGGTGTGGTGGTGGTTATGGTGAAGGGTGTGGTTGTGGTTGTGGTGGTGGTGAAGGGTGTGGTGGTGGTGAAGGGTGTGGTGGTGGTGGTGATGGTGAAGGGTGTGGTGGTGGTGATGGTGAAGGGTGTGGTGGTGGTGGTGGTGAAGGGTGTGGTGGTGGTGGTGATGGTGAAGGGTGTGGTGGTGGTGGTGATGGTGAAGGGTGTGGTGGTGGTGATGGTGAAGGGTGTGGTGGTGGTGGTGGTGAAGGGTGTGGTGGTGGTGGTGAAGGGTGTGGTGGTGGTGGTGAAGGGTGTGGTGGTGGTGGTGAAGGGTGTGGTGGTGGTGGTGAAGGGTGTGGTGGTGGTGGTGAAGGGTGTGGTGGTGGTGGTAGTGAAGGGTGTGGTTGTGGTGGTGGTGAAGGGTGTGGTGGTGGTGGTGGTGAAGGGTGTGGTGGTGGTGGTGGTGGTGAAGGGTGTGGTGGTGGTGGTGGTGGTGAAGGGTGTGGTGGTGGTGGTGAAGGGTGTGGTGGTGGTGGTGGTGGTGGTGAAGGGTGTGGTGGTGGTGAAGGGTGTGGTGGTGGTGGTGAAGGGTGTGGTGGTGGTGGTGAAGGGTGTGGTGGTGGTGAAGGGTGTGGTGGTGGTGGTGGTGAAGGGTGTGGTGGTGGTGGTGGTGGTGAAGGGTGTGGTGAAGGGTGTGGTGATGGTGAAGGGTTTGGTGGTGGTGGTGGTGAAGGGTGTGGTGAAGGGTGTGGTGA
>NC_091218.1:15639049-15684049 GCF_040958095.1 Procambarus clarkii | reverse complement strand
TTACACCCACCCCGTACACTTACCTTACACCCACCCCGTACACTTACCTTACACCCACCCGTACACTTACACCCACCCATACACTTACACCCACCCGTACACTTACACCCACCCATACACTTACACCCACCCGTACACTTACCTTACACCCACCCCGTACACTTACCTTACACCCACCCGTACACTTACACCCACCCGTACACTTACCTTACACCCACCCGTACACTTACCTTACACCCACCCGTACACTTACACCCACCCGTACACTTACCTTACACCCACCCGTACACTTACCTTACACCCACCCGTACACTTACCTTACACCCACCCGTACACTTACCTTACACCCACCCCGTTCACTTACCTTACACCCACCCCGTACACTTACCTTACACCCACCCGTACACTTACCTTACACCCATCCGTACACTTACCTTACACCCACCAGTACACTTACCTTACACCCACCCGTACACTTACCTTACACCCACCAGTACACTTACCTTACACCCACCAGTACACTTACCTTACACCCACCCGTACACTTACACCCACCCGTACACTTACACCCACCCGTACACTTACCTTACACCCACCCCGTACACTTACCTTACACCCACCCCGTACACTTACCTTACACCCACCCCGTACACTTACCTTACACCCACCCGTACACTTACCTTACACCTACCCCGTACACTTACCTTACACCCACCCGTACACTTACCTTACACCCACCCGTACACTTACCTTACACCCACCCCGTACACTTACCTTACACCCACCCCGTACACTTACCTTACACCCACCCGTACACTTACACCCACCCGTACACTTACCTTACACCCACCCCGTACACTTACACCACCCGTACACTTACACCCACCCGTACACTTACCTTACACCCACCCGTACACTTACCTTACACCCACCCGTACACTTACCTTACACCCACCCCGTACACTTACCTTACACCCACCCGTACACTTACCTTACACCCACCCCGTACACTTACCTTACACCCACCCGTACACTTACCTTACACCCACCCGTACACTTACCTTACACCCACCCGTACACTTACCTTACACCCACCCGTACACTTACCTTACACCCACCCGTACACTTACCTTACACCCACCAGTACACTTACCTTACACCCACCCGTACACTTACACCCACCCGTACACTTACCTTACACCCACCCGTACACTTACCTTACACCCACCCCGTACACTTACCTTACACCCACCCGTACACTTACCTTACACCCACCCGTACACTTACCTTACACCCACCCGTACACTTACCTTACACCCACCCGTACACTTACCTTACACCCACTCCGTACACTTACCTTACACCCACCAGTACACTTACCTTACACCCACCCGTACACTTACCTTACACCCACCAGTACACTTACCTTACACCCACCCGTACACTTACCTTACACCCACCCGTACACTTACCTTACACCCACCCCGTACACTTACCTTACACCCACCCGTACACTTACCTTACACCCACCCCGTACACTTACCTTACACCCACCAGTACACTTACCTTACACCCACTCCGTACACTTACCTTACACCCACCTGTACACTTACCTTACACCCACCCCGTACACTTACGTTACACCCACCAGTACACTTACCTTACACCCACCCGTACACTTACCTTACACCCACCCGTACACTTACCTTACACCCACCCCGTACACTTACCTTACACCCACCCGTACACTTACCTTACACCCACCCGTACACTTACCTTACACCCACCCGTACACTTACCTTATACCCACCCCGTACACTTACCATACACCCACCCGTACACTTACCTTACACTGACCCGTACACTTACCTTACACCCACCCGTACACTTACCTTACACCCACCCGTACACTTACCTTACACCCACCCCGTACACTTACCTTACACCCACCCCGTACACTTACCTTACACCCACCCGTACACTTACCTTACACCCACCCGTACACTTACCTTACACCCACCCGTACACTTACCTTACACTGACCCGTACACTTACCTTACACCCACCCGTACACTTACCTTACACCCACCCGTACACTTACCTTACACCCAAACGTACACTTACCTTACACCCACCCCATACACTTACCTTACACCCACCCCGTACACTTACCTTACACCCACCTGTACACTTACCTTACACCCACCCGTACACTTACCTTACACCCACCCGTACACTTACCTTACACCCACCCCGTACACTTACCTTACACCCACCCCGTACACTTACCTTACACCCACCCCGTACACTTACCTTACACCCACCCGTACACTTACACCCACCCGTACACTTACCTTACACCCACCCGTACACTTACCTTACACCCACCCGTACACTTACCTTACACCCACCCCGTACACTTACCTTACACCCACCCCGTACACTTACCTTACACCCACCCGTACACTTACACCCACCCGTACACTTACCTTACACCCACCCCGTATACTTACCTTACACCCACCCGTACACTTACACCCACCCGTACACTTACCTTACACCCACCCGTACACTTACCTTACACCCACCCGTACACTTACACCCACCCGTACACTTACCTTACACCCACCCGTACACTTACCTTACACCCACCCGTACACTTACCTTACACCCACCCCGTACACTTACCTTACACCCACCTGTACACTTACCTTACACCCACCCGTACACTTACCTTACACCCACCAGTACACTTACCTTACACCCACCCCGTACACTTACCTTACACCCACCAGTACACTTACCTTACACCCACCCGTACACTTACACCCACCCGTACACTTACCTTACACCCACCCGTACACTTACCTTACACCCACTCCGTACACTTACCTTACACCCACCCCGTACACTTACCTTACACCCACCCGTACACTTACCTTACACCCACCCGTACACTTACCTTACACCCACCCGTACACTTACCTTACACCCACCCGTACACTTACCTTACACCCACCCCGTACACTTACCTTACACCCACCCCGTACACTTACCTTACACCCACCCCGTACACTTACCTTACACCCACCCGTACACTTACACCCACCCGTACACTTACCTTACACCCACCCCGTACACTTACCTTACACCCACCCCGTACACTTACCTTACACCCACCCGTACACTTACCTTACACCCACCCGTACACTTACCTTACACCCACCCCGTACACTTACCTTACACCCACCCTGTACACTTACCTTACACCCACCCCGTACACTTACCTTACACCCACCCCGTACACTTACCTTACACCCACCCGTACACTTACACCCACCCCGTACACTTACCTTACACCCACCCGTACACTTACACCCACCCCGTACACTTACCTTACACCCACCCCGTACACTTACCTTACACCCACCCCGTACACTTACCTTACACCCACCCGTACACTTACACCCACCCCGTACACTTACCTTACACCCACCCCGTACACTTACCTTACACCCACCCGTACACTTACCTTACACTAACACAAGTACCCAACACCCACTTACCCGTGCCAGCCATTATTCTACACCCCCCCTCCCCCTGTTCCGTGTACACCCCCCCCCATTCATTACAATTACTACACAAACACCCATCCCATTAAACGCTGATGACTTCTTCCATCTCCCACTCGCTATTATCTACCCATTAGTGGGGCTCGTGCGCCTCGCTGCACCCATTATAAGTGGCCGAGGGGAATGGAGGAGATATGGGGGAAGACACATGGGGAAGGGGAGGGGGGGGGGTGGGATGGGAGGGGAGGGAGATGGGAGGGGAAGGAAGGGGGGATGGGATGGGAGGGGGGGATGGGAGGGGAGGGAAGGGGGAATGGGAGGGGAGGGAGGGGGATGGGAGGGAACAGAGTGGCATCAGTGGATATTTGGATGAATTTTTTTCATTGGTCTTTTAAGTTGAGAGTCCGGAATCTTTAAGCGTTGAGTCCTGGTATCCTTAAATTGAGTCCTGGGGTCATTAAATTGAGTCCTAGGGTCTTTATATTGAGCCTTAGGGTCTTTATATTGAGCCCTAGGGTCTTTAAATTGAGTCCTAGGGTCTTTATATTGAGTCCTAGGGTCTTTATATTGAGCCCTAGGGTCTTTATATTGAGCCCTAGGGTCTTTATATTGAGCCCCAGGGTCTTTAAATTGAGCCCTAGGGTCTTAAATTGAGCCCTAGGGTCTTTAAATTGAGTCCTGAGTCTTTAAATTGAGTCCTAGGGTCTTTAAACTGAGTCCTAGGGTCTTTAAATTGAGTCCTATGGTCTTTAAATTGAGTCCTAGGGTCTTTAAATTGAGTCCTAGGGTCTTTAAACTGAGTCCTAGGGTCTTTAAATTGAGTCCTATGGTCTTTAAATTGAGTCCTAGGGTCTTTAAACTGAGTCCTAGGGTCTTTAAACTGAGTCCTAGGGTCTTTAAACTGAGTCCTGAGTCTTTAAATTGAGTCCTAGGGTCTTTAAATTGAGTCCTATGGTCTTTAAACTGAGTCCTAGGGTCTTTAAACTGAGTCCTGAGTCTTTAAACTGAGTCCTAGGGTCTTTAAACTGAGTCCTATGGTCTTTAAATTGAGTCCTAGGGCCTTTAAACTGAGTCCTAGGGCCTTTAAACTGAGTCCTGAGTCTTTAAGTTCTGTGCCAGGGAAGACATATTTATAAATTTTAAGGAGTCCTAATGATGAAGGAGTTTTCTTGAGTGAACTCTAGCAGTAAAAGATCTTTACACACTCTTCAGGTCAGCAATTTCTCCAGCTTTGAGAGGTCAGCTGCCTTTGCCTACCTCTGTTGCCCTCGATAATTGTATTATCTTTTCACATTTATTTGTCGAATTGTTTCATTATTGTGTTTGTTTGTCTATTTTCCCGTCTATTTAATTGTCCTGTTTGGCATTAAGCACAAGCAGCATCTTCAAGGCAGTAACAGCTAATTTATTTACTCCGATTAGGGACATTATTGTGTCAATTCTGTTAATAAAGATGTTAATAATAATAATAATAATAATCTAAGTTTTTCCTCCTTCACTTCTCTTTATCTTCTCCGTGTACTTCCCTTTACCTTCTCTCTGTGTGTCTAATGTCTCAAAACACACCGTGGACACACAATACCCACAATGGCCGCCGGCGATATTCAACCCAAATAGGGCAAAACTAAACCCAACTCATACCCGCCCACAGCTAAATTGCCGAACACATGTTTCCTAAGTGATTTGCTCTTTAATTGTCCCCCTATGTGTGTTTTTCTCTTTTTTATTTCCCTCTCTCTCTCCTTTTTTTTCCCCCATCACGGATTATCGTCGTGTGGCGCGCGGTCGCATCAATATAAATAACGTCACGTGGATGGACATTTAATAGACTCTCGAATTTCGCGCCACCTGGCTCCTATTGTGCCGGCGGTGTTGCCATCTCCTCGACACCTCTCCTCAACCCACTCACAATATCCTTCTAGTCAAACTAATGTTTATACATCAACTTAAACAATGGACTAGTTAGTACGGGCTGTGAGGCTGTAAATATGTAATGGGTTAGAATGGGATATATCAGTTTAAAAAAGAAGAGAGATTAAATATGGCGCGGCGGCACCTCCTACAACCCCTCCCCCTCCCTACTCCCCCGCGCCCTCTATAAACAAATGAAAGTCAAAGCCCCTTGTTGGTCGTATTGTGCCCGCTGTTGCCTGTTGGGGCGATTTTGGCCTCATACCAGTTCATCTGCACCATTACACTCCATAACTGCATTAATTCTCAAGTGTGTTTAAAATTTTATAGTATATATATATATATATATATATATATATATATATATATATATATATATATATATATATATATATATATATAATATATAAAATCGGAGATACGTAAGTTCTATTCAGTTGTGTATTCGTGAACTAAAGTCTTTGAAAATGTAATATATATATATATATATATATATATATATATATATATATATATATATATATATATATATATATATATATATATATATATATATATACACACACACACACACAAAGAATAGGGGTGGTAGAAGAAAATATCAAAGTGTTCTTTGAGGATCCATAAGGTCTTCTCTCCTTCCTTCCCACTCTTCCTCTTTCCCCATTCTGGCTCCCTCCCATTCTCTTTCCGTCCAGTCTTCCTTCCCTCTCATTCTCCCTCGCTCTCTTCAGTTCCCTTCTCTTTTGACCCTCCAGTTCTATATCTCTCTCTCAGTGAGCGGCTAAACATGCTCGAGTAATGGTAAACAAACGATGTAGTGTTGATATATTAATAAACGCCTCATTAATATCCCCCATTGTTGTGCCCATTCACCCCACTTGTCCCCGTCACCCCGACACCCTGACGCCCTCCTCGCCTCTCTCCACAACGTAAATTGAGCTCTTTCAATCTCTCTTCATTTACGGGCTATTCATGCCCGTGCCACCTCTTGGGTGGCTTAATCTTTATCAATCTCTCTTCATATGGAAGGTTTCTAATTTACGGACTTTGTTCATCCTATGCTGAGCGCGTTTCAGGGAATTTATGTCCATAGCGGAGTATGTCGACCAAAGGGAAGGGCCAAGTTGTTGTTGTTATAGATTCAGCTACTCGGAACAGGTTCCAAGTAGCACGGGCTATGGTGAGCCCGTAACTTACCTGGCACAGGAGCGGGGCAAGTAGCACGGGCTATGGTGAGCCCGTAACTTACCTGGCACAGGAGCGGGGCAAGTAGCACGGGCTATGGTGAGCCCATAACTTACCTGGCACAGGAGCGGGGCAAGTAGCACGGGCTATGGTGAGCCCGTAGTGGACTTACCTGGCACGGGAGTGGTGCCGTCTCTGTGAAGGGCCAAGTCATTACGACTGTATATATAGCACTGGGAAGGGGTCAGGATAAGGATTTGGGATGGGACGGCGGAGAAGGAATGGTGCCCAACCACTTGTGGATGGTTGGGAATTGAACGCCGACCTGCATGAAGCGAGACCGTCGCTCTGCCGTCCAGCCAAAGTGGTTACCAATGCAGTGAGGGTTATACAATGCTGTGAGGGGTTATACTAATGCTGTGAGGGGTTATACCAGTGCTGTGAGGGGTTATACCAATGCTGTGAGGGGTTATACTAATGCTGTGAGGGGTTATACCAATGCTGTGAGGGGTTATACCAATGCTGTGAGGGGTTATACTAATGCTGTGAGGGGTTATAACAATGCTGTGAGGGGTTATACCAATGCTGTGAGGGGTTATACCAATGCTGTGAGGGGTTATAACAATGCTGTGAGGGGTTATAACAATGCTGTGAGGGGTTATACCAATGCTGTGAGGGGGTTATACCAGTGCTGTGAGGGGTTATACCAATGCTGTGAGGGGGTTATACCAGTGCTGTGAGGGGTTATACCAATGCAACGAGCTGGCTGTCAACGAAGCTCCTTAAAGTAATGTTGGGAAAAGCGAATAGAAAATCCCCAGCACGTGAGCCTGTCACACCTAGCCTGAGGCCTCTGTCCCTCCAGGAATTATTACCAAGCATTGTTGACACGGAGTTTCTCATCATGGGGGACAAGTTTGTCTTTGATATCAAAACACAGTGGGAGGTGATATCGTCCCGCAAGCTGGCTCCTTCAATGATATTTAATTTACTTGTATCATGAACGCTTTGAGGAATTTAAGCTACCCTAGAAGCCAAGGGTCCTTGGTCCTAGGCCCCTGTGCTTCTTGGTCTCTGGAAGTGACGGTTCCACCTCTTTCGAATGCACTGTATATAAATGTATGTGTATATCTTGAGGTTATCTTGAGATGATTTCGGGGCTTTTAGTGTCCCCGCAACCCGGTCCTCGACCAGGCCTCCACCCCCAGGAAGCAGCCCGTGACAGCTGACTAACACCCAGGTACCTATTTACTGCTAGGTAACAGGGGCATAGGGTGAAAGAAACTCTGCCCATTGTTTCTCGCCGGCGCCTGGGATTGAACCCAGGACCACAGGATCACAAGTCCCGCGTGCTGTCCGCTCGGCCGACCGGCTCCCTTATAGGCCGACCGGCTATAGGTTGAAAATACAACCTGTTTATCATCTTTCCAAGGTTAAGTTTCCCTATCTGAATGCCTCTGAATGCCATCTGGTCTGAATCTTTAGGACTTTATTTGTGCTGGATTTTGACGTCAGACTTCTCATAATGATGTCAGTATCTGTTTCTTGCCTGACAATCTTTCCTTTTATCTTACGCCAGATATCAAGGGGGGCCAACTGGCTATATTCGTCTGCTGATGCACACCCACGGATACACCCTGCCTTACTACACTTCAGCTTGGCAAAGGAAGAATTAGACAGCTAATAGAAAATCCCCAGCATTGGGGGTTGCTCAGCAAAGCAGTGTGCGTTATCTTTCCTATATGCTGTCTCCACCATTGTTAAAGCAATATTTACAAACGTAGGGCTATTCCAGTGGATCTGTTTGCAATCGTTTGGGCAAGTTAGTCGAAAGTCCCTTAAATTGGATTCCTGGGGTCCAGGAGGCATGATAGATTATGTACAATTGCCCATTAAAAAGTAGAGCTGGAATGATTACCCTAAAAGACAGTTCTATACACATTAACGGCCCCATCCTTTTCAACATGAACATCCTTCGGCATTTAAGGAGCTTGATAAGCACCTTCAAAGAGAGCCTGATCAACAGGGTTGTTATTCTTAAGTGCAGCGGTGTCCAACAGTCTGACTTGGTTGTTAACCAAGAGGCCTAGTCAGAGACTGGGCCATGGGTACATTGATCCTTGGAGCCACCTGAAGGAAAGGCAAGGATGTAGAGTACAAGAGTACCCCCACTGACTACCTCCTTCAAGGACATTGTGATTATAAATCCCAATGAAATTTCGTAATTGCTCTGATAGGAACTTTCACACTAACTCACTAGTCAGAGTACACCATAAAGACAATACAGGTAGTACTGTGTTGCTGTGCGGGCACCCTAACCCCCCGAGCCTAACTGGGGAAATGTTGCTTGGCCCAACTGGCAGTCGATTTACTAAACACTTGTCCTTAGAAGTAAAATGGTTAAGTGCTCCTTTTCTAGGTATTATATATATATATATATATATATATATATATATATATATATATATATATATATATATATATATATATATATATATATATATATATATATATGACAATGTCAGACCACGGAGGAAAAATGAAACAGGAAATTTCCTTAAGTACTTTCGTATATTAAATACATCTTCAGAAGGTCTAGATGTATTTAAAGATGTATTTAAGATGTATTTAATATACGAAAGTACTTAAGGAAATTTCCTGTTTCATTTTTCCTCCGTGGTCTGACATTGTCACATTCTTAATCACGTGTTTATTTTCGTGATATACACACACATATATATATATATATATATATATATATATATATATATATATATATATATATATATATATATATATATATATATATATATATATATATTCGAAGGAGTGAAAATTGCATCCTCTTCAGAACTTCCGTTTGGAAATGCGTCTTGAAAATACGGAAAATGTTTCTCCTTATTTAAAGTGTCTCAACTGAAAACACAATAACATTGGAAGCTGCCGCCGAGGTGGAGAAGAAAAGCCAAACTTTATTTGAGGATATTGTCTACAATACGCGGAGCAATACCTGTTATACCCATGTTTACACCCACCCGATACATCACTCGCTTCAACACTAAATTATATTTTCATATCTATCACAGTACAGATACAATTTTCTTATTACATTCAACACGACCTAATGTGGATCTCATAGCGTAGTAGCGAGCGTCCTCGACTCACAATCGAGGTATTCAGGTTCAATCCCAGGGGAAGGATAATGACGATAATGACGGTTGGGTACGTTTCCTTTCACCTGATGCATCTGTTCACCTAGGAGTAAATAGGTGCCCAGGAGTTAGGCAAGTATTGTTGCCTACTGCAACAATAAAGTAACTGCAGAAGGCCTAGTGGCCCATACGAGGCAGCTCCTATTTATAACCACCCAATCCCACTCATATACATGTGCAACCCGCGCTTGAAACAATCGAGGGACCCCACCTCCACTACGTTACGCGGTAATTGGTTCCCCAAATCAACAAACCTGGTACCGAACCAGTATTTACCCAAGTCTTTCCTAAATCTAAACTTATCCAATTTATACCCATTGTTTGTGTTCTGTCTTGTGTTGATACTTTTAATACCCTATTAATATCCCCTTTGTTATGTCCATTCATCCACTTGTAAACCTCTATCATATCACCCCTAACTCTTCGCCTTTTCAGTGAATGCAATTTAAGCTTTGTTAATTTCTCTTCATATGACAGGTTTTTAATTTGGGGAATTAACTTAGTCATCCTACGCTGGACACGTTCAAGTGAATTTATATCCATTCTATAGTACGGCGACCAAAACTGAACTGCATAATGTAAATGGGGCCTAACCAGAGCAAGATATAGCTTAAGAACCACACCAGGTGTCTTGTTACTAACGCTTCGATTAATAAATCCTAGTGTCCTACTTGCCTTATTACGAACATTCAGGCATTGATCCTTTGGTATTAAATTTTTACTAATCATAACTCCCAGATCATATCTGGGAGTATGATCCACGTTTCGATAAGTGCAATAATATCTATTTTTTCTGTGCAGACAAGAGCATTTAAATCGTTTATTTTGTTTCTTAGACTTCTACTATTAGTGTAATATACCCTAAGTGAATTGTTATTTTGAGGCCCTTCTCTTTCCCTGATCATTTTGCCAATTCCTTTCTCCCATAAACACATACTTTTATTACTCCCTTCTTCCATATCAAATCCCATTCCACTATCTACTAAAAATACAACTAGGTGAATACAACCCCACCACTCGACTGTCAAACACTTAATAAATATGCACTACAGGAACCGATGAAAGGTAATGGGTCCATGGGTCACAAGGCACGGGACCCGGGTTCCGACCCCGGCTGTGACAGAGACGGTTGGGCACCTTTCCTTTCACCACATACCGCTGTTCACCTAGCAACTGGATACTTACCCGGGAATCAAATGAAGAGATCTTGGAGTGATAGTGCTTATTGATTCATGGAGTATAAGGGAATCATGGAGAATAGTGATTCATGGAGGATAGTGATTCATGGAGTATAAGGGAATCATGGAGAATAGTGATTCATGGAGGATAGTGATTCATGGAGATTAGTGAATCATGGAGAATAGTGACTCATCAGAAAGTTGGCAGGTAGAAAAACAACGTTGAAGCCAACATATAAAATATACCCCATGCAGTCCTTCTAGAGCAGCAGTCAGTCCTTCTAGAGCAGCAGTCAGTCCTTCTAGAGCAGCAGTCAGCCCTTCTAGAGCAGCAGTCAGTCCTTCTAGAGCAGCAGTCAGCCCTTCTAGAGCAGCAGTCAGCCCTTCTAGAGCAGCAGTCAGTCCTTCTAGAGCAGCAGTCAGTCCTTCTAGAGCAGCAGTCAGTCCTTCTAGAGCAGCAGTCAGTCCTTCTAGAGCAGCAGTCAGTCCTTCTAGAGCAGCAGTCAGTCCTTCTAGAGCAGCAGTCAGTCCTTCTGGAGCAGCAGTCAGTCCTTCTAGAGCAGCAGTCAGTCCTTCTAGAGCAGCAGTCAGTCCTTCTAGAGCAGCAGTCAGTCCTTCTAGAGCAGCAGTCAGTCCTTCTAGAGCAGCAGTCAGTCCTTCTAGAGCAGCAGTCAGTCCTTCTAGAGCAGCAGTCAGTCCTTCTAGAGCAGCAGTCACTCACAACACCACCAGACAACACAGCACTCGCCCTCAGGCAACGTGCTTTAATACTGCTCAATCACCCGTAACACTCACCAGTGCTTTTACAAATACACGAGAACAAAATTACACGCAAACCAATTTCTTGCAAAGATATTACACAGTCCAATTACAAGTTAATTAAAATTAAACCAGCTACAAACAAACCAATTACATGCAAGTAATTTCAATCCAAGGGAGCCAATTACATTCTTAAATACACGATAGGATAGCAAAGGCCTAGGTGGAAGAACAGGAGGAAATACGTGGGTCTAGGTGGAAGAACAGGAGGAAATACGTGGGTCTAGGTGGAAGAACAGGAGGAAATACGTGGGTCTAGGTAGAAGAACAGGAGGAAATACGTGGGTCTAGGTGGAAGAACAGGAGGAAATACGTGGGTCGAGGTGGAAGAACAGGAGGAAATACGTGGGTCTACGTGGAAGAACAGGAGGAAATACGTGGGTCTAGGTGGAAGAACAGGAGGAAATACGTGGGTCTAGGCAACAGGACATGGAAAAGAGACGAAGGTCTGTGCCCCAGGACACAGTCTTTTCACCACCACTTTTTCTCATTCACATATGAGACAGACAAAAATTCGAGTCACAGGTTCGTCCATTCTTTGCAGACGATGCCAAAATCAACATGCCAATTACTTCTGTAGATGACATTCAAAACTCCACAAGTCGTTATGAATGCAGTTTGAGATAGGGCAAAGGAAAATAATCTGATGTTTAACAGTGATAAATAACCGATACTAATGTATGGTCAAAAAAATGAATTTACACGAAATACAGGACACAGAGCACAATCACATCTACTCATGGAAGGAAAACAAACATTTAAAGGCTCTGGGAATAATGATGTTAAACGACCCAACGTTTAGGGAGCATAACACAGCAAACATAGCATCAGCCAGGGGAAAAATAATAGGTAGGATTATGAGAACCTTCAAAATCCAGGGATTCCACCACAATGCTACCTTCAAAATCCAGGGATTCCACCACAATGCTACCTTCAAAATCCAGGGATTCCACCACAATGCTACCTTCAAAATCCAGGGATTCCACCACAATGCTACCTTCAAAATCCAGGGATTCCACCACAATGCTCCCTACCACAATTCCATCTCAAGTTCTGCCCCGTACTCAATTCCCTACCTCCCCCCTGACCAATCCCAAATCCTTATCCTGACCCCTTCCCAGTGCTATATAGTGGATAATGGCTTGGCGCTTATTTCTGAGAATGCCACACCTCTCTTCTCAAAGTAGAGGAGATTTCTGAAATAGAGGGAACACTCAGAACATATTGCTAGACACGATAGAGCACTGGAATTATTGTCACCGTCTTAATGCTACTCTAGATATGTACTTTCCAGAAGAGAGACGAGTTAGGTATCACATAATATAGACATGGAAGATACTGGAGGGCCAGTATCTGTTCTCTAGGACTCTGTGAAGGGGAGATACTGGAGGGCCAATATCTCCCCTCCCCCCCGTGGGTATGGGGGGGGGGAGGGATTGTGGGGGAGACAATCCATGGAAAAGACCATGGGGGGAAAATACCTGAAGGAGGGGCACCCCTCATGATAGCAGGGGATGGGAAAGGGAAAGGAAGGGAAGAAGGGAGGGATTACATTGCTGCGGAGATACGTTGATGTGTGAGAGGCATTCACCTTCCCTTGCCCGCACATGTGACAACGTGACCTTGCCCGCATATGTGACAACGTGACCTTGCCCGCACATGTGACAACGTGACCTTGCCCGCACATGTGACAACGTGACCTTGCCCGCACATGTGACAACGTGACCTTGCCCGCACATGTGACAACGTGACCTTGCCCGCACATGTGACAACGTGACCTTGCCCGCACATGTGACAACGTGACCTTGCCCGCACATGTGACAACGTGACCTTGCCCGCACATGTGACAACGTGACCTTGCCCGCACATGTGACAACGTGACCTTGCCCGCACATGTGACAACGTGACCTTGCCCGCACATGTGAGGGTCAGCAGGTCACATGTTCTAGCAGCGTGTGCAGGTGTGTGAGACATCTGTATACAGTGTCAGACTTGGTTTTCTTGTTGCCATTATTATTATTATAATTATTATTATTATTATTATTTGTCTTATCAATATTGCAATTTAAAATCCTTTCATCGTCAATATTTGTATATTAGTGTTATGGGGGAGGGGTGAGGATGGGGGGGATGACCCTCCCCCTCTGCTGGTCTGGCCCCCCTTTTGCAAGGGGGGGGGGGTAAGGGGTGAGTCTCACTCACCTGGCCTACCCCCCCCCCCTCGCGCTCCATGAGGGAGGGGGTGCTGGCCCCTCACTCATATGGCCTGCACCCCTGTGGGCGGGGGGAGGGGAAAGGAGGGAGGGGGGGGGGGTGGCGTGCTCAAGGCTGGTAACGAGGGGTTGGGCGATACCAGGTAATTGAGAGTAATTTGTATCGTTTTATCTGGGGCGCGTGGGGGGCTGACTCCCCCATTCCCCCCACCCCATTACCGCACGCCAACAGACCTCCCCTCCCCTTCCACAATGCTTCACTCCCTCCCTTTATCCTTTGTTCCAGTGACCATCCTTATCCTGGATGTGTGGGAGGGTGTGGGAGGGGGTTGATCAGTAGTCGCAGACCTTGTGATAATACCTGCACCGTTCTCCAAGTCAGGATACAGTCAGTATATGCCTCAGTGTAAATTAACTTCAATTGGAATTAATTTCCAGTATATATATATATATATATATATATATATATATATATATATATATATATATTATATATATAGTGACATACTACCTGTCTTCGCCTACGAGTGGCGAAGACAGGTAGTATGTCAAGACATATCAAGGGCGATATGTTGTCTGTTCGGATATACTCCCAGGCCCTGGCTGTGCCCAACTGTGTTTAACTCGCTCAACGTGTGTAATTGCACGCAACTACAGTCGTTCCCACCAATGAGGGGCACAACTTGTGTATGATACAATGTATGTAGAGTGACACAAGGTATGTATGTAGAGTGACACAAGGTATGTATGAGAGTGACACAAGGTATGTATGAGAGTGACACAAGGTATGTATGAGAGTGACACAAGGTATGTATGAGAGTGACACAAGGTATGTATGAGAGTGACACAAGGTATGTATGAGAGTGACACAAGGTATGTATGAGAGTGACACAAGGTATGTATGAGAGTGACACAAGGTATGTATGAGAGTGACACAAGGTATGTATGAGAGTGACACAAGGTATGTATGAGAGTGACACAAGGTATGTATGAGAGTGACACAAGGTATGTATGAGAGTGACACAAGGTATGTATGAGAGTGACACAAGGTATGTATGAGAGTGACACAAGGTATGTATGAGAGTGACACAAGGTATGTATGAGAGTGACACAAGGTATGTATGAGAGTGACACAAGGTATGTATGAGAGTGACACAAGGTATGTATGAGAGTGACACAAGGTATGTATGAGAGTGACACAAGGTATGTATGAGAGTGACACAAGGTATGTATGAGAGTGACACAAGGTATGTATGAGAGTGACACAAGGTATGTATGAGAGTGACACAAGGTATGTATGAGAGTGACACAAGGTATGTATGAGTGTGACACAATGTATGTAGAGTGATACATTGTATTAGAGTGACACAATGTACGTATGAGTGTGACACAATGTATGTATGAGTGTGACACAATGTATGTAGAATGATACATTGTATTAGAGTGACACAATGTACGTATGAGAGTGACACAATGTATGTATGAGAGTATGTATGTCATAAAGCCCGTTTCCCCCCCCCCCCCCCCCTCTCATCACGGCGGACATATGCGTACACGTATAGCACGAATGTACCTGCTCATGTGCGTAACACCACAACAACCCTCCCTAACACCGTATAATATCATGATGAACCATAACAAAAACAGCGTACAAATCCTACGCAAATCCATCGTGGATCCACGTGTTTACGCTTTTGAGTCGAGAGGCGTACAGGTGTGGATTTGATCATGTGGGAGGACAGTTACACCACACTGCCCCGTTCTCTTCATGAGCCACTGCGTTCAAAATACAACCTTTTAACCTCACCACGAACCCACACAACCCACCTGACCCATCGAGTCCGATGCACAGAAAACTTGTATATATATATTTGTAAGCTGCTACTTTTTTCCTAAATAGGTTGCATTTGTACCGTTGGTTACCGTAAGGTATAAAAGGCGACCTGTTACACAGAGGACGGGTCGCTTCTCTGTACTACAGGCCCGCGCGACTGACGGCAGGGGGGAGGGGGGAAGGGGTGGGGGAGGAGGGGGTGGGGGGAGGAGGGAAGGGGTGGGGAGGGAAATGGGGGGGAGGGGGACGAAAGGGAGGAGAGGAAAGTAGTAGGGGAGAGAAGGTGGGGGAGATGGGTAGGAGAGGAGACTAAATAATGGGAAAGAAGAGGGGATTGGATGGAAAGATGGGAAATAATGTGGGAGGTTGGGGGGAAGTAATGGAGGAGGAGAGGGGGTGTGGGGAAAGTAATAGGGATAATGGGGAAATAATGAACAGGGATGAAGTAATAGGGAAGGGGAAGGTAATAGGTAAAGGGGAAAAGTAAGAGAGACAACGGGAGGGGGAAGTAATGGGGATGAGGGGGGGGGGAGAGAATGAATCATAATAACTCGCCTCACACTACACATTCTCCCATCACCACAATATTAATGGATAAGAAGAACCCTTATCGCATGTAAAGTATTTATCTACACTTTTACAACAACAACAACAACAACATTACCCCATTCTACCCACCTTCCCGGGAACGATGAGGGGAAGGGGGGGGGGGGGTGGAGCAGGGGTAACATTACCTGATTAATGGGGAGGTAACACATTCACTCCCTGACGAGGAAGGAAGGGGGAGCGGGGGTATTTTCACCCCCTTACTGACGGGGCAATATATTCGCATTTTACTAGCGATGGGGAGGGGGGAAGGTAACTTCACCCCTCCCTAATGGGTGAGGGGGGGTAAGGTAACTTCACCCCTCCCTAATGGGTGAGGGGGCCGGGGGGGGGGGGTGTAAAGGGTACCTACACCCCACACTGACGGGGGGATGGAGTCCCCAGGCCCCCCCTCCCCCTGGGAGGGTGAAGATGGACACCAAGAACACCCCCCCCCCAAACCCCCCCCCTCCCCCTGGGAGGGTGAAGATGGACACCAAGAACACCCCCCCCCCAAACACCCCACCTTCCAGGGAACCCACAACTTGAAAACACGACAGTGGAAGCGAGGAGAAAACTTGCGTCTCCGCCTCCACCACAAACAACCAAATACGGTCAAAAGATCCACCATAAACTACTAAGAAACAAATGTCCTCCAAACTATGCAAATTAACGTTGCAAGCCGACTAAAACCCAGTAAAGCCAGGGGGGGTTAAAACACCCCCATAATAAAGTCACACTCGAGCATATCAATAAAGTCCGCCCAAGCTGAGCTTTACACAAACAAAAACATTAAATAAATATGGGGTACGGACCACACTATAGCCGAAGAAAGCGAGCGAAATCCAGAGGGAGAGAGCGATACCTTCCGGTCCAGCGTCGCCAGCCGGCGAACAACACGATAACTTTCAATTAACTTGATGATTCCGGCTTAATTTTCTAAAATCAACACTGCCAGGACCACACCCCTTGATCACAGGGGAGGAGGGAGGGAGGGGGGAATGGCAAGGGGAGGGAGGGAGGGAGGGGAGGGGGTTGAATGGGATAGGAGGGAAGAAGTGGGGGGAGAGGGGTGGGGATATCAAAGGACAGGCAAAGAGGGCTAGGTGACCCTAAGTGGTTCTCCTGTAAGCCCTTAAAGAGGTCACCATTTCAACAGGTGAAGGTTAATTAACACCTTGAAGCTCCACGTGTCTGGGAGTGTTTATATACAGAGGAAGAGGCGCGGCGGGAGAGGCTCTTAGGCTCCAGGGAGGTAGTTAGGCAGTTGTATACTCCAGGTGTGTGTGAGTACACACACACACACACACACACACACACACACACACACACACACACACACACACACACACACCGCTGTAACCATACATCAACATCAGAGTGTAAAGGCTTACGAAATATAGCCTATTACACAAAGAAATCACAATAGCGTGATGCATCAAATGGACAAATACACAAGGGCCGTGACGAGGATTCGAACCTGCGTCTGAGAGCATCCCAGACGATGTTCTCGGACGTAGGTTCGAATCCTCGTCACTGCCCTTGTGGATTTGTCCAATATAGCCTGTAATTCAACACCCTCCCCCCCCCACCCCTGTGCGATTTTCATGAAGTCTGAAACGAGATAAAATCTAGTATGTTGTCCATAGAGTTCTGATGTTACTTTTGTCATGAACCCGCATTTTCATTATATATAATATATAACTGCACAACTTAGGAGGATGGCACACAAGATAAGGTCAACGACATCATCAAGAGGAGCCTCGCCTCTCCCCAGTGTCCAGCAGAGAGAGAGCCTCGTAACCTAATGTATCGTAATTTTACTGCCGCAGCTAGTCGACCGGATGGAGCCACACTGCGCCCATAGAAAGGTGGCAGGCAATTGGCACGGATCTAAACTTGTGTATCCACCTAGGCACCCACTTACATCTGTTTCTCTGTTGGTTAAGCAGGAGCCGCTGCCACACACACACAGAAAGACTGCAAACAAGTACAGGGTCACAGATTATCGGTTCAACTTTGCTCCTATAGGATCGGAGAGGCTTGGTCCATGGGGAGAGTGCAAGGAAGTTTCTTAAGGATCTGGGTTCCATGCTCATTGAAACAACATGAATGGCAAATTTCCTTTTCCAGGACCTCAGCCTGGCGATCCAGAGAGGGAATGCCCACTGCATCTTCATTTCCTGTCCAGCATGGAAGGAGTTTTGAAGAAATCTAAAGCCTCTAAGGAACAAACTCCCTGTCCCACCATCTCAATGTTCACAGTTTGTAACTATTTAGTTGTGTAGTTGAGTAACCTTGCATATTAAAATATTCAATAACAATATAAGGGGTGGTAGGAGACGCCAATACTCAAATGTATCTAGAGTCAAACGACAAGTTTTTCTCTGAATGCCTTTTATTCCCTTTTCTGAGGCTATGGGTTCCCTCAATTATACCAGAGGTGGTACCCTTTTATAATATATAATTTGTATATAATAATCATATATAATAATTATAAATGGAAATGTCTATTTGTTCGAGGTGGGAGGGTAGGGAGATGGGGATGAGGCAGCCCGTCCTCCAAAAATGGGGTGGTAAATGTAAGAAGGCAAATAAGTGCAATTATGTACTATTCATAGCAGTTAGGAATTGCACTTATTTTCACTTAGTATTAAATCGTACTTTCAAATATATTGTGAATATTTGAGTTTACCTGAAAAACTGAATAGAAAACCACGACCTCACCTAACCGTCTTAGTTTTTGAAGATAATAATTTTATTGCTTCTTAATTACAATAATTAACCTATAATAACTTAATTAACCTACAGCTATATTGATATTACAGTTTTATAAAACTAATAAAATAAAACTAAAATATATCAGTAAATTGTAAAGTAACTCAGGCTATTTTAAAATTTTTGTATAAAATCTATATTGTTTAGTTAACTTGAAAAAGAAACTCCTGATATTTAAAACTAATGTATTGGCAATTGAAATTGAAAACTTCATCATAAAATTCTGAGTGTCTTAACAGAAAATGAGGAGAATTACATCTGGGGAGGGAGTTGGTTAAATGTAACAGCCCCATCAGTGCAATTATGCACTGTTTATGACAGTAAGAAAGTGTACTTACACTTAGTATTAAATCGTACTGTCAATTCGGAAGATGGGTTGGATGAGGAGGAAGAGGGGAAGGGAGGGGAGAACGGGGAAAATGGGTAAGATGGGGGGGGGGGGAAATGGGTAAGATGGGGCGGAAAAGGTGGGGGGGGGGAGAGGCGAGTGAATATGGGAGATGACTGGGAGAGGGGGAAATAACTAGGGTGGAATAGGGGGGGGGGCTGGTGGCAGAAAAACTATTCCCTCATTAATATATATATATATATATATATATATATATATATATATATATATATATATATATATATATATATATATATATATATATATATATATATATATATATAGGTCTACACTGCAGATATCAAACCGCAAAACGCGGGGAGGCGCATTTGGGAAATGCCTAAGAGTATATTTCACAGAGATATGCGTGTGATTGAGGTGTATTTCAGGACAGAGCGTGCAACGCCTCTTTTGGGAGTAGAGAGAAGTGAGCTTGTTTAGCAAGAGTAATTGCTGGTTCTGCTGTTAGTGACGTAGGCGGCTGGGGTGGGGTGGAAGAGGGCAGGAGGAGGGAGAGACGGGACTAGAGCAAAGAGAGGAAAGGAGACGAGAGGGGAGAAACGAGGAAATGGACAGAGGGAAGTGAATGGGAAGGAGAGAGGGAGATAAAAGGATGGAAGTTGTGGAATAGGAAGAGCAGAGTCCAGATTGATAGGGTTAAGAGATGCATGTTGAACAAGCGGGAGGGGGGGGGGGCGAGGTGGGAGGGAAAGAGGATTGAAAGTGAGTGAGTGAGTGAGTGAGTATGTGTGTGTGTGTGTGTGTGTGTGTGTGTGTGTGTGTGTGTGTGTGTGTGTGTGTGTGTGTGTGTGTGGGTGTGGGTGTGTGTGTGTGTGTGTGTGTGTGTGTGTGTGTGTGTGTATTATACAACCCTCCTATTCCGCACACCTTTCCTCTCTCCACCTCTCACACTCCTCCCTAAATTAACACCTATCTATCTCATTCTCCAACGATTTTTCCCTCATTTCTTACTTGTCTCCCACTTCCACCCCTTCCCACCTCCTCCCCTCCCCTTAAACCTTCTCCCCTCATGCCCACCTTCTCCCCCTCCCTCCCCTACCCCCACATGCCATGTCAGGGAGTAGTTAGTCGCTCGGGACCATTAGCCTGGGTGTTGGCATGCACGAGCGTCAAGTTCCCCTTTTATGTAATGCTAATGTTTTTATTGTTCCATTAGCTAATTGGCACTAGATGACACCCCCTCTTTCACCCCTTCCCCCATACCCCCTCTCTTCCTTCCCTTCCCTGACCTATGACCCCCTAAACACAGGTCAATTGTGTTTAGCTTCCCCTCGTCTGATACCTTGGTGATCCACCTGACCCTCTGGCCTAGTCTTCAGCGAACTCCTCGCCCCCAGTGAGCCCGTACTGACACGTGGCGTGGCGGCCCTGACCTCCTGTGGGGCTCTACTCCCCTCTCCCCCAGCCAGGGCCCTTCTAACCTCTCCCAACGTCAAGGAACTGTCGTACTAAAGGATCCCCCGGACCCTGGTGGTGGTGGTGGCCCTGGGGGCCCCACGCTTCATTACACCTTCTTCACAGGAATGATGGCGGGGCCCTCATCACCTCTGCCTCTAGACTTATTGCGGCCGTTAGACTTGGCTTGTGAAGTACTCTGTCTCACCTCTCTCTCGGCACATACACACACACTCAGGTGTGTGTGTGTGTGTGTGTGTGTGTGTGTGTGTGTGTGTGTGTGTGTGTGTGTGTGTGTGTGTGTGTGTGTGTGTGTGTGTGTGTGTGTGTGTGGAGGGGGGGGGGGGGGTGCCCGCCCAGTAGCAACTTAGAACCGGGAGGTAAACCGGGTCGTGTGGGGACCCGGTTCCCCACACCAACATCCACACACACACACGTCCCCCACACGAACATCCACACACACACACGTCCCCCACACGAACATCCACACACACACACGTCCCCCACACGAACATCCACACACACACACGTCCCCCACACGAACATCCACACACACACACGTCCCCCACACGAACATCCACACACACACACGTCCCCCACACGAACATCCACACACACACACGTCCCCCACACGAACATCCACACAAGCTCCTCACAAAATTTCACCCCCAAGTTCCACACACACTATCACGCTCTACGATTACCAAAAGTGAAGGAACCATTGGCCAAAACCCCAGCCCAGCCTGGACCATGATGGCGAGGGAAAAGAACTCTCAAACCCCAACAGAAGTAACACGCAAAGAGCCGAAGCTCGACCCCCCCGCAAGCACAGCTAGGTAAGTACACCCACATACCTGTACGTACCAATACCCACACGCACATACACATACACGCACACACACACCCATACCTGAAGGCCAGACAACAGTATTATAGTCAGAGAGGTTTTGTACTGGAGGAATGTCACAAGTGGGGTTCCCCAAGACTCGGTTCTGGGACCGCTAGTGTTCTTAATTTATGTCAACGACCTACGGGAGGGATTGAGTTCATACATGTGAATGTCTGCTGATGACGCAATGCACATGAGAAATGTCAAAACAGAGGACGACTGTAGGAAGTTACATAAGGACCCTGAGAATCTCCAAGAGTGGGCAAACAAATGGGTGTTGGAATTCAAACCCAACAAGTGTAAAGTAATGCAGATGGAGAAAGGAGCCCAGGAGGTATATACGCCATAAAGGGAAGGTAAGCTAATTATTAGTAGAAATCACTGAACTAAAGTTGAAGGCAACTGCAGGAATAGGACAGAGGAAAAGTTTAAGGAGTGAATATAGTTCCATCACTAAAACTGGAGGCACACATAAACAGGGTAATATCAGCAGCATATGGCACGCTAGCTGACATTAGAACGTCATTTAGAAACCTAAGTCAGGGCACTTTCAAGGCAATCTACACACATGTCAGACCAACACTGGAATATGCATCTCTGGCCTGGAAACCGCACGTTGTACAGCATAAACCCAACATTTAATACATCTGAATTTTGTAAGAAGATTTGTGTCAGAGCTAAGAGGGTTAAGGCATGAGGACAGACTGGTGGAACTAGCTCTCACAACCCTAAAAGGCAGAAGATACCGAGGGACATGATCACAACATACACGATACTGAGAGGAATAGTCAAGGCGGACAAGGATAACATCTTCAAACTAAGAGACATGATCACAACATACACGATACTGTGAGGACTAGTCAAGGCGGACAAGGATAACACCTTCAAACTAAGAGACATGATCACAACATACATGATACTGTGAGGACTAGTCAAGGCGGACAAGGATAACACCTTCAAACTAAGAGACATGATCACAACATACACGATACTGCGAGGACTAGTCAAGGCGGACAAGGATAACACCTTCAAACTAAGAGACATGATCACAACATACACGATACTGTGAGGACTAGTCAAGGCGGACAAGGATAACACCTTCAAACTAAGAGACATGATCACAACATACACGATACTGTGAGGACTAGTCAAGGCGGACAAGGATAACACCTTCAAACTAAGAGACATGATCACAACATACACGATACTGTGAGGACTAGTCAAGGCGGACAAGGATAACACCTTCAAACTAAGAGACATGATCACAACATACACGATACTGTGAGGACTAGTCAAGGCGGACAAGGATAACACCTTCAAACTAAGAGACATGATCACAACATACACGATACTGTGAGGACTAGTCAAGGCGGACAAGGATAACACCTTCAAACTAAGAGACATGATCACAACATACACGATACTGTGAGGACTAGTCAAGGCGGACAAGGATAACACCTTCAAACTAAGAGACATGATCACAACATACACGATACTGTGAGGACTAGTCAAGGCGGACAAGGATAACACCTTCAAACTAAGAGACATGATCACAACATACACGATACTGTGAGGACTAGTCAAGGCGGACAAGGATAACACCTTCAAACTAAGAGACATGATCACAACATACACGATACTGTGAGGACTAGTCAAGGCGGACAAGGATAACACCTTCAAACTAAGAGACATGATCACAACATACACGATACTGTGAGGACTAGTCAAGGCGGACAAGGATAACACCTTCAAACTAAGAGACATGATCACAACATACACGATACTGTGAGGACTAGTCAAGGCGGACAAGGATAACACCTTCAAACTAAGAGACATGATCACAACATACACGATACTGTGAGGACTAGTCAAGGCGGACAAGGATAACACCTTCAAACTAAGAGACATGATCACAACATACACGATACTGTGAGGACTAGTCAAGGCGGACAAGGATAACACCTTCAAACTAAGAGACATGATCACAACATACACGATACTGTGAGGACTAGTCAAGGCGGACAAGGATAACACCTTCAAAGCCGAAGGAATGGACGGAAATACCCGCATCCTTGGAGCCGGTCGGCCGAGCGGACAGCACACTGGACGTGTGATCCTGTGGTCCCGGGTTCGATCCCGGGCGCCGGCGAGAAACAATGGGCAGAGTTTCTATCACCCTATGCCCCTGTTACCTAGCAGTAAAATAGGTACCTGGGTGTTAGTCAGCTGTCACGGGCTGCTTCCTGGGGGTGGAGGCCTGGTCGAGGACCGGGCCGCAGAACACTAAAGCCCCGAAATCATCTCAAGATCACCCTGAACGACTGGTCAAAAAGAAGAAATTAGGGAAGCCACCTCCACCCACAACTCTTAATTCTAGTTTCGACAAAGAATTCGAACGTCAAAAGAGTTCGATTGTAACGCAACAGGTACAAGAAGAGCCGTTCAGACAGGGGCCCAAAGAGCTCACCTTGCTTCCCCTCGAGACACTGTTGGGTAACTACTCATCATCACATCACGATGAGTCTACATACATCACACATCATCATGTGTATACACTCATCACACATCATCATGAGCACACACACACACACGCTGCCCGCCAGACAACTTTTGCATCAAGCGCTGGCAAAAGCAGAGGATTTGCGAGCTTGGAAGAGAGAGGGACAGAGGGGAAGGCTGAATGGGAGAGAGGGGAGACAAGGCTAAATGGGAGAGAGGGGAGAGAAGGCTGAATGGGAGAGAGGGAGAGTAAATGTGGAAGAGTGGAGGGAGTGAATGACCACGAGAGGAATGTGAGGGGAGGGGGAGAGACAAGGGAGAGGGGGTAATAAAAGGTGAGGCAAGAGAGAAAATGAGAAGAGTGTCAATGTAAGAAGAGGGTGATCAAAGGGGAAGAGGGGAGGGGGTTGAGGAGAGGGGAGGGAGAAAGGGGAGGAGGAGTGAGGGGAAGCAAATGGGAAAGATGGGGGGTGAGGAGAGGGCAGGGAAGAGTAAGCAAAAGGAAGATAAATACAAAAGGAGACATAACGATAATGTTAAGAAGGAAGAGGAAAAGGGAAAATTAGGGAATGGGGAAGACACAGAAGAACAGAGAGGAGTAGAAAGTTAGCAGGGGAGATAAATTGAAGGGAATGGGAGGCACGAGGAACATTAGAAGAGAACAAGCAGAGAAAAAAGGGGAAGGAGCGAGCGAGAGAGAGAGAGAGAGAGAGAGAGAGAGAGAGAGAGAGAGAGAGAGAGAGAGAGAGAGAGAGAGAGAGAGAGAGAGAGAGAGAGAGAGAGAGAGAGAGAGAGAGAGAGAGAAAGAGAGAGAGAGAGAGAGAGAGAGAGAGAGAGAGAGAGAGAGAGAGAGAGAGAGAGAGAGAGAGAGAGAGAGAGAGAGAGAGAGAGAGAGAAAGAGAATCTCCAGCTGAAGCTTGGAGGACATATACACACACACAGGCATAGTGATGTGAGAAGGAACTTCACCAATTTAAGAGTTGTAAATAAGTGGAATACGTTAAGTGAGGAAATTAGCGATATCAATTCGACTCACACTTTTAAAAGTATGTATAGTATAAGAAAATCTGTTTGTCTATTTGATTACCTATCCAAAATTGGTGGCCATTGCAGACACTTGGGGCTAGCCTCATCCAACTTTGCAATGGGGAATGGTCTGTGGTACGGGACGGACATAGGTTGGTTAGGGCAGGTCCAAGTTAAATGTTTTAAAAAACAGTAGAACTTATAATGACTCCTTATGAGTTGTCATGGCGTCAAAAGTGAAATATATGGCGTGTTTCCCATAGAGTTTGTTAGCGATAATATATTTTTCGACTGATGAATACAGTGGTTTCAGTGCTTCTTAATCATTAACTTTCTAAGAGATCGGGAGGGAGTGGAGGGGGGGGGGGGGTGAGGGGGAATGGGTGGAGAAAGTGAAGGGACGAAGATGGGTAAAAAGGGGGGGGATATGGAGGAGTAGGATCAAAAGGGTGATGGGGAAGAGGGGGCGGGTAAGTACCCGGGTGGAGCCGGGTACCCCTTTTTTATATATGTATATATATACATATATATATATACACACATATATGCCATATGTACATTAGTGTATATGTACATAAATACACATAAATATGTATATTTTTAATACATGCCTGTCTCTTTAAGATTCGAGAGGAGTGGGGGGTAGGGAGATTAGGGTAAGGGGAGGTAAGGAGATTAGGGTAAAGGGGGAGGGTAAATAGTTTAGGGTAAGGGGAGAGATGGGAGGGATATGAGGGTGTAAGTGGGGAGAGGAGAGAGGGTAGGGAGATGAGGGTGAGGAAAGGAAGATGAGGTAAGGGGGAGAATAGTGAGATGAGGGTAAAGTGGGGAGAGGGGAGGGTAGGGAGATGAGGGGAAGGGGAGGGGGTAACGAGGAGAGGGGGATGATAAGGGAGAGGGTGAGGGGGAGAGGAGGGGAAAGGGGGCATATGGGGAAAGGGGAAAATAAGATGGGTGGAATGGGCGACGGGACAAGACAGAATATCCCGGGCACCGCCGGGTAACCCTCTTTATATAAACAAAACGAGTGAAAAGTCAAACTAGGTGAGAACACGAACGAAAATACACACACACACACACACACACACACACACACACACACACACACACACACACACACACACACACACACACACCTTTCAATCCCTCTTAATATTCTCTCCCTAACTTTCCCCTTCTCCCTCACTCCCCCCCCCCCCCCTCCCTCCCTCTCCTTGGCCTCACCCATGTCACAGTTTCCCCAAGATTACCTCCTGGATAGCGACAACTTGGAGTCTTAAGCGATCTGTGTCTTGGAGAAGTTGGTGACGTGTGGTGCTGGAGGTGACGGCCCGACCCGCTTAGTCCCTTGGATACCGGGTCCCGGCACGAGTCCTGGGGAGGGCCTGTCTGGGAATCCCTCTCAGGGATTCCCAGAAGGATTCTGAAGGATCCTGGAACGTCTTTGATGGGAGTTTGTGAGACGCTGCTAGACGGTGAGCGACCAGCCCCGTCCTCCTAAGGTTCCCCAACCTCAACAAAACGGTCAGTGTAAAGTGTCCTCTCCTAACCTACCACAGGACCCAAAACAGAAAACGGGACAGTACGTCACTTTCGCCAACCGCGTCCATTTTCTAGTACGACACATTGTTGGCCTTATGTACGAGCGGAAAGCGACGTTCTTTGCAGGAGGACGGGTTAGAGCAACAGCCTTGGTTATACCAACAGTATCAGGGGGAACTATAACAAATTGGGGGTTCTGGGATTGCAGTGTCCTCAAGGCTGCACGAGTGAAGTGAGTGATGTTTATGCTAACTGACGGAGGTGAAGGACCAGGCATCTTAGTCTCTCGGATACCGGCTCCTGCGAGAATGTCAGCTTCAGAAGCATTCTAGGCAAACTGAGGCACTCGAGAGGTTTCTAGAAAACTCTTGTGATTTTAAAAAGAGGCTCTATTGGGCTTCTGAAAATATCTGTGGAGTTTTGAGAGGTTCTGGTGGGAGGGTTTAGGAAGGATATGACTTTAGAAATTTCCCAGGTAGGACCAAAGTGTTTTGAAGGGAGTTCAGTTATGTTTCAAAATGATTGGTGAAATGTGTTGGCTCGAAGTGGGCTACTCAGGACGGAATTGATAACAGGTGAGCTAAGGTAGGCCAGGAGCTGGGGCCAGACGGTGGCTGAGGAGGAGCTGGGAGGAAGGAGGAATTCTTGCAAGAGGTCGGAGCGCGCAACATAGTGCGTTCTCAGCCGATTTGCTGAGATCATTCTGGAATATTCTTTGTTGAGCTGTGAGATTACCTGCGTAGAGAGAGGGAAGGTTCTCGATGGAGTCTGGAGCGGTTTTGGGGTAAACACCTAAGGTCTTAGTTTACCTATGAGGATAACTTTGGATACTGTAGAGTGGTATACCTCGTTTCTCTCTCATGGGGGCGAGGAACAGAGCCAGGAAGAAGGGAGAGGCAAGCGGAAAGAAGCATGTGGAAAGGGCAGGTGCAAAGGCAGATGAAAGAGGAAGAGACGGAGAAGGGGTGTGGGATAGAGGAGGGTCAGAATAAGAGGGGGAGGTAGAAAGAGAGAAGGAGAAAGGATAGAGACGTGCGGGTGGAGGGAGGATGAAAGGAAGAGGGAGAAGGAGAGACGAAGGGAGGGGATAGAGGGAGGGAGCGAGAGAGGAAGGGAGGGAGGCGTGAAGGATGGGAGAGAGAGAGAGAGGGGAGAGAAAGAGAGAGGTAAGAAGGGAAAGAAGAGAGGCAGGAAGAATGATAGAAGGCAATATGGAGGGATACACAGCAAGTCAGTCAATCAATCAACCTTGACCCAACGAACCTATTGACAAAATATTGAGAAGACAATCCCCTCCCGCCTGCGACCTACAGCCGCAAGATGATATATATATATCAGGTGCAAGATGATATATATATATCAACGATGATTATATATCAGTCATACCCAGTCAGTGACCATTACAGTCCCCGGTCATATATCGACCGCACATATATAGGATATATAGATTTGTAATTATTTAATTACAAACTATGATGGAAGGGTATTAAATGCCTCGTTAGGTATGCGAGGTCCCGGTTACTCTCCCCCGTTACTCCCTGGTACCCCGGTTAACGAGGTGTGTTTTTAGTGGTTAAACGAACATTTTAACTGTGTTAAAAATGATGTTTGTGTATCCTGATGTCCGGTGCACGCAAGGTGCACTACACCGTACGCTACGGTGCACCACACGTTATGGTACGGTGCACCACACGGTACGGTGCACCACACACTACGGTACGGTGCACCACACACTACAGTACGGTGCACCACACGGTACGGTGCACCACACACTACGGTACAGTGCACCACACTACAGTACGGTGCACCACACGGTACGGTGCACCACACACTACGGTACAGTGCACCACACTACAGTACGGTGCACCACACTACAGTACGGTGCGCCACACGTTATGGTACGGTGCACCACACGGTACGGTGCACCACACACTACGGTACGGTGCACCACACTACAGTACGGTGCACCACACTACAGTACGGTGCACCACACACTACAGTACGGTGCACCACACACTACCGTACGGTGCACCACACTACAGTACGGTGCACCACACTACAGTACGGTGCACCACACTACAGTACGGTGCACCACACACTACAGTACGGTGCACCACACACTACAGTACGGTGCACCACACACTACAGTACGGTGCACCACACACTACAGTACGGTGCACCACACACTACAGTACGGTGCACCACACACTACAGTACGGTGCACCACACACTACAGTACGGTGCACCACACACTACGGTACGGTGCACCACACACTACAGTACGGTGCACCACACACTACAGTACGGTGCACCACACACTACAGTACGGTGCACCACACACTACAGTACGGTGCACCACACACTACAGTACGGTGCACCACACACTACAGTACGGTGCACCACACACTACAGTACGGTGCACCACACACTACAGTACGGTGCACCACACACTACGGTACGGTGCACCACACACTACGGTACGGTGCACCACACACTACAGTACAGTGCACCACACACTACGGTACGGTGCACCACACACTACGGTACGGTGCACCACACACTACGGTACGGTGCACCACACACTACAGTACAGTGCACCACACACTACGGTACGGTGCACCACACACTACAGTACGGTGCACCACACACTACGGTACGGTGCACCACACACTACGGTACGGTGCACCACACACTACGGTACGGTGCACCACACACTACGGTACGGTGCACCACACACTACGGTACGGTGCACCACACACTACGGTACGGTGCACCACACTACGGTACGGTGCACCACACACTACGGTACGGTGCACCACACACTACGGTACGGTGCACCACACACTACAGTACGGTGCACCACACACTACGGTACGGTGCACCACACACTACGGTACGGTGCACCACACACTACGGTACGGTGCACCACACACTACAGTACGGTGCACCACACACTACGGTACGGTGCACCACACACTACAGTACGGTGCACCACACACTACGGTACGGTGCACCACACACTACGGTACGGTGCACCACACACTACAGTACGGTGCACCACACACTACGGTACGGTGCACCCTCAGACTCCAGGTGATGAATAACAAATATTATTTGGGACACAAATGTAATCTGAATGTCACTGAGGTGGTTGCAACGAGCGGAAAGATGAGACGCTATTGGCTGGCAACTAGTGTGGAGGGCGTGAGCCTATTGGCCCAGTCTCGTAGCCTTCCTGGGGGGGAGGATGGTGGTGGGGGGAAGGGGGGATGGTGGTGGGGGGGATTAGTGTATGGCGTGGTGGGGATTAGTGTGGGGCGTGGTGGGGATTAGTGTAGGGCGTGGTAGGGATTAGTGTAGGGGCGTGGGTGGGGATTAGAGTAGGGCGTGGCGGGGATTAGTGTAGGGCGTGGTAGGGATTAGTGTAGGGGCGTGGTGGGGATTAGTGTAGGGGCGTGGTGGGGATTAGTGTAGGGGCGTGGTGGGGATTAATGTAGGGGCGTGGTGGGGATTAGTGTAGGGGCGTGGTGGGGATTAGTGTAGGGGCGTGGTGGGGATTAGTGTAGGGCGTGGTGGGGATTAGTGTAGGGCGTGGTGGGGATTAGTGTAGGGCGTGGTAGGGATTAATGTAGGGCGTGGTGGGGATTAGTGTAGGGCGTGGCGGGGATTAGTGTAGGGGGCGTGGTGGGGATTAGTGTAGGGCGTGGCGGGGATTAGTGTAGGGCGTGGCGGGGATTAGAGTAGGGCTTGGCAGGGATTAGAGTAGGGAGTGGCAGGGATTAGTGTATGGCGTGGCGGGGATTAGTGTAGGGGGCGTGGTGGGGATTAGTGTATGGCGTGATGGGGATTAGTGTAGGCCGTGGCGGGGATTAATGTAGGGCGTGGTGGGGATTAGTGTATGGCGTGATGGGGATTAGTGTAGGCCGTGGCGGGGATTAATGTAGGGCGTGGCGGGGATTAGTGTAGGGCGTGGCGGGGATTAGTGTAGGGCGTGGCGGGGATTAGTGTAGGGCGTGGCGGGGATTAGTGTAGGGCGTGGTGGGGATTAGTGTAGGGCGTGGTGGGGATTAGTGTAGGGGCGTGGTGGGGATTAGTGTATGGCGTGGTGGGGATTAGTGTAGGGCGTGGCGGGGATTAGTGTATGGCGTGGTGGGGATTAGTGTATGACGTGGTGGGGATTAGTGTATGGCGTGGCGGGGATTAGTGTAGGGGCGTGGCGGGGATTAGTGTAGGGCGTGGCGGGGATTAGAGTAGGGCTTGGCAGGGATTAGAGTAGGGAGTGGCAGGGATTAGTGTAGGGCGTGGCGGGGATTAGTGTAGGACGTGGCGGGGATTAGTGTAGGGCGTGGCGGGGATTATTGTAGGGCGTGGCAGGGATTAGTGTAGGGCGTGGCAGGGATTAGTGTAGGGCGTGGCAGGGATTAGTGTAGGGCGTGGCAGGGATTAGTGTAGGGCGTGGCAGGGATTAGTGTAGGGGCGTGGCTGGGATTAGTGTAGGGGGCGTGGCTGGGATTAGTGTAGGGGGCGTGGCAGGGATTAGTGTAGGGCGTGACAGGGATTAGTGTAGGGGGCGTGGCTGGGATTAGTGTAGGGGGCGTGGCTGGGATTAGTGTAGGGGGCGTGGCTGGGATTAGTGTAGGGGGCGTGGCAGGGATTAGTGTAGGGAGTGGCAGGGATTAGTGTAGGGGGCGTGGCAGGGATTAGTGTAGAGGGCGTGGCTGGGATTAGTGTAGGGGGCGTGGCTGGGATTAATGTAGGGGGCGTGGCTTGGATTAGTGTAGGGCGTGGCGGGGATTAGTGTAGGGGGCGTGGCTGGGATTAGTGTAGGGGGCGTGGCGGGGATTAGTATAGGGCGTGGCTGGGATTAGTGTAGGGGTGTGGCGGGGATTAGTGTAGGGGGGCGTGGCTGGGATTAGTGTAGGGGGCGTGGCTGGGATTAGTGTAGGGGGCGTGGCTTGGATTAGTGTAGGGCGTGGCGGGGATTAGTGTAGGGGGCGTGGCTGGGATTAGTGTAGGGGGCGTGGCGGGGATTAGTATAGGGCGTGGCTGGGATTAGTGTAGGGGGCGTGGCGGGGATTAGTGTAGGGGGCGTGGCGGGGATTAGTATAGGGCGTGGCTGGGATTAGTGTAGGGGGCGTGGCTTGGATTAGTGTAGGGCGTGGCTGGGATTAGTGTAGGGGGCGTGGCGGGGATTAGTATAGGGCGTGGCTGGGATTAGTGTAGGGGGCGTGGCGGGGATTAGTGTAGGGGGCGTGGCGGGGATTAGTGTAGGGCGTGGCGGGGATTAGTGTAGGGGGCGTGGCTGGGATTAGTGTAGGGGGCGTGGCGGGGATTAGTATAGGGCGTGGCTGGGATTAGTGTAGGGGGCGTGGCGGGGATTAGTATAGGGCGTGGCGGGGATTAACCCATCTTCCAACTCTGAGGCAAAACTACAAAAACTATCATATTTGCTGGGGGACATGACACGTGTTTTCTGTTTCATATTATATATATTTTAGTATATTTTGATAGCAGTATTTCTTGTAAACATGTGTTGTTAAATATGACCGAAAAAGTAAGATTAATAATGCTAACACGAATTTTCTCAATATTTCTTACGTTTCTTTTTACTGTCGATGGTAATTGAAAAATCAATTCTCCAAAATTCATTTTTATTTCTAGTCTGAAGCGACGCTTGAACGCGTTTCGTAATAACGTATTATATTTTCAAAGACTTTAGTTTACACACACACAACTTGTTACCTGAAAACACTTAAGAGTTTTACTAATTCTCACGCTAAACAGCTTGTCTTATATACTCGCATTTGGGTGAGGTGATATGTTGAAACAGTGTTGGATAAAGTGAACAAACTTTTGACCAACACAAGACAGAACACGGATCAAGGGGTATAAATTGGATAAGTGAAAGGGAAGATTGGCAGTAACTGCAAAGTGCCTATTGGCCTATACTTCCTGGCCTATACTTTTTTTTTTTTTGTTTTAAGATATATACAAGAGTTGTTACATTCTTGTACAGCCACTAGTACGCGTAGCGTTTCGGGCAAGTCCTTAATCCTATGGTCCCTGGAATACGATCCCCGCCGCGAAGAATCGTTGTTACAACCAAGTACACATTTTACTGTTGCGTTAAACAGAGGCTACAGTTAAGGAATTGCGCCCAGTAAATCCTCCCCGGCCAGGATACGAACCCATGACAAAGCGCTCGCGGAACGCCAGGCGAGTGTCTTACCACTACACCACAGAGACTGTTTAAGACTTCCTCTTGATGCTTCTATATTGGTACGGAGTCTTGAAGTGGGTAGAATATAGTTGTGCATTAATCCACGACCCAGAGACTTCCTGAACCTTGCAGGAATCAACCTCACTGAGGACCAACTCCTAAATCTGGGCATAAACTGTCCCGTTATGTCCAGACCAAGTGAGATGGCCCGGAAAGTGGAGTTGGAGATCCTGTTGGACGACATATTCGACCTCGAGACACAAAAGAAGGTCACCACCAAAGACCTTGCTAGCAGAACTTATTGCAGAAGGAGGAAAGATTCGAGGCAACTACAGAAGCACCATACTGTGCCCCGAGCTCAAAGCGGCAGCTAAGAGCCTTCGTGAGAACAAGGAGATAGTCGTCAGGAGAGGTGGCAAGTTGCCAATATACGTCATTCTTAAAATAGACGAATATCTGGCGAAAATTAACCTCATACTCTCTGACCAAACTAAATTCCAAAGGGTAACGAAGGACACTACAGCCGAACTGAAAACAAAGGTAAACAGATTGATCGAAAATGTGAACGCCAAGAAATCCGTACTCCACCTGTCAAAGATTATTGGGGAATACAAACCTGGGTATGTATAGAAATGTCAAGACACACAAGCCTGGAAACCCACTTCGGCCAATCATCAGCCAGATACCCACACCCACGTACAGACTGGCGAAGCGACTCAACGGCTTGCTGACCCCTTATGTCCCTTGCGCCTTCAGCCTGAAGTCTCCAAAGGAATTTGCTGACTTACTGTGGGGAGCACGGGCCACAGGGATAAGAACCTCGTTGGACGTAGAATCACTGTTTACCAATGTACCTGTGCATGAAACAATCGGGATGATAGAGGACAGAGTGTATCGTGATCCGGCCTGTACTCCTCTTGACATGCCAGAAAACATTCTAAGGAAACTACTCCAAGCTTGTACTAAAGAGACACCCTTCTTGAGCCCTGATGGGCACATGTATAAGCAAGTAGATGGGGTCGCCATTGGGTTCTCCCCTAGGTGTCCTGTTTGCGAATTTCTACATGGGTACCATCGAACAGAAGGTCTTAGTTGGCATGAACTTGAAGCCTGCCATATACTGCAGATATGTTGACGACATTTTTACACAGGTACCTGATGTCAGACGTCTGCGGGAGCTGAATGAGGCATTCGAGCAGAATTCTGTGTTGAGTTTCACTTACGAGATGGAGAAGGATGGGAAGCTGCCGTTTCTAGATGTAACAGTCACGGAAAGGAGCGGAGGTTTCCACACTGCAGTCTACACTAAGGAAACAAACATAGGAATGTGCCTCAGTGCTAACAGTGACTGCCCAGACAGGTACAAGAGAAGTGTTGTCAACGCTTTCGTCGACCGTGCTCTCAGCCACAGCTCAGGATGGAAGCAAGTCGACGAAGAACTCTGTAGGGTAAGGCAGGTCCTAGTCAACAACGGCTTCTCCAATGGTTTCGTTGAAGACATCATAAAAAGGAAGGTGAAACGCCATGCAACCTCTGAAGAGTCAACTAATACAACACCTGTACCCCCTATTAGACTATTTTACACGAACTTCTTTTCCACAGCTCATAAAATGGAGGAAAGGGTCCTGAAAGATATTGTTAATAGGAACGTTATCCCTACAGACAAAAATCAGAAGATACAATTGACCATTTACTATAAAACCAAAAAACCGGCCAGCCTACTCATGAGAAACTCTCCAGACACAAAACAGAATGCCTTAAAAGAGACTAACGTCATCTATGCCTTCAAATGTCAACTTGGGGACTGTAAGCCCCCAAAGAACTCAGTATATAGGCAAGACAACAACAACTCTTTCCAGGCGATTAACGATGCATAAGCAACAGGGCTCCATTAAGGAACATATAATCTCTTCCCACAACCAAACCATCACCAGAGAAGTCTTAGCAAACAACACAGAAATCATCGATAGCTACAGCGATAGTAGGCGGCTTGACATCTGCGAGGCACTACACATCAAAAAGTCAACACCAGCAATCAACAGCCAATTAATGCACAACTATATTCTACCCACTTCAAGACTCCGTACCAATATAGAAGCATCAAGAGGAAATATAGGCCAATAGGCCCTTTGCAGTTACTTCCATTCTTCCCTTTCACTTATCCAATTTATACCCATTGATCCGTGTTCTGTTTTGTGTTGGTCAAAAGTTTGTTCATCTCATCCAAAACTGTTTCAACTTATCACCTCACCCAAATGCGAGTATATAAGACAAGCTGTTTAGCGTGAGAATTAGTAAAACTCTTAAGTGTTTTCAGGTTACAAGTTGTGTGTGTGTAAACTAAAGTCTTTGAAAATGTAATACGTTATTACGAAACGCGTTCAAGCGTCCCGTCTGACTAGAAATAAAAATGAATTTTGGAGAATTGATTTTTCAATTACCATCGACAGTAAAAAGAAACGTAAGAAATATTGAGAAAATTCGTGGTAGAATTATTAATCTTACTTTTTCGGTCATATTTAACATATTATATATATTATATATATATATATATATATATATATATATATATATATATATATATATATATATATATATATATATATATATAGTAACCCTGGAATACAAGTCGCCAATAGTTTAAAAACCAGGTACCCAATCACTGCTGGGTGAAGAAAGGCTTACAGTTAATTAAGCCTATCCCCTAGTGAGTCCTCCCCGGTCAAGATACGAACCTAGGCCGAGTGTGGGACGAGTGTGTTACCACAGCGCCACCAGGGAACGTATTGAATGTACTTATACATATTATCAAAAGTTGTCCCCCTACAAAAGAAGAACACTTTCAATAAATGTATAACGAAGCATACTAATTTGTTATGCCATAAAAAACATATCCCTATAAGCCGGGGAAATATGGCATCAATCAGGATATGACAACGTAATATTGCATTTAACCTTTTGACAAAGTACCATATTTGACATATAAACCTTTTGACAAAGTTTCTTGATGCTTCCAAAACTCTTGAGTTTCTTGGTAGTTCTAAATCTTTTGACAAAGCTTCTTGGTATTCTAAAGCTTTTGACAAAGTTTCTTTGTTCTAAAACTTTTGACAAAGTTTCTTGAAGGTTCTAAACCTTTTGACAAAGTTTCTTGATAATTCTAAATCTTTTGACAAAGTTTCTTGGTATTCTAAATCTTTTGACAGTTTCTTGGTATTCTAAAGCTTTTGACAAAGTTTCTTGATGGTTCTAAATCTTTTGACAAAGTTTCTTGGTTCTAAAACTTAACAAAGTTTCTTGGTGGTTCTAAAGCTTTTGACAAAGTTTAACGGGTAAAACGTTTTAAAAGTTGCTAAGCATAAAATTATGTCCTGTAATTTTTAAATAGTTTCTTATCTAGCATACAAAGTAGCAGTGGAATGGGGCAATGTCTATTCCAGTCACTCGAGTACCAAGTTACTAGAGTACCAAGTTACTAGAGTACCAAGTTACTAGAGTACCAAGTTACAAGAGTACCAAGTTACAAGAGTACCAAGTTACAAGAGTACCAAGTTACAAGAGTACCAAGTTACTAGAGTACCAAGTTACAAGAGTACCAAGTTACAAGAGTACCAAGTCACAAGATTACCAGTGCACCAAGTCACTAGAGTACCAAGTTACTAGAGTACCAAGTTACTAGAGTACCAAGTTACTAGAGTACCAAGTTACAAGAGTACCAAGTTACAAGAGTACCAAGTCACAAGAGTACCAAGTCACAAGATTACCAGTGTACCAAGTCACTAGAGTACCAAGTTACTAGAGTACCAAGTTACAAGAGTACCAAGTCACAAGAGTACCAGAGTACTAAGTCACTCGAGTACAAATCACTGCCAAGAGTTACGAGAATATCCAAAATAAATAAATAATAACAAATGCTACTCTGCCCTTGCAAGAGCAAGGTCCTCCCCCCCCCCTAGCGTGATAACATTAATCTACAACTTCACAACCTGCAAGTAGGCCCAGTGACGTAAATTAATCGAAACGCCAATTCCATCAAGATAACTCTGCCTCCAGATGTCATTAATTCAGTATAGCGGAACCAAATCGGCCAATGAGAGCCCTCGCTGACGGTCCGCCGATGAAGGCCCTCGCTGATTGGATGATGGCGAGTGACTCTGGCAAATCACAGACTAGCGCGCGCTTGATTACATTTTCTTTCGAGAGGATGTGAAAGTGAGCGCTATTTTCTGCTGCCGTAGATTACTCGCGTATTTCAAAAAAGATTGCTTCACTAGTTGTCATAATTTTACGATTCTCTCTTACTGGTGTTCATGGCGCTCTGCTTGATAATTATTCTATGTACACTATACTCGCATTCATTTGTTTCTACTAATGAGTATATCAACTAATATTTGATATACCAACACAAACTGAGAGTAATTCCTTTAAATGACCTTTGGCTATCCTTTGCATTACTTTATCCTTTGCATTACTTTATACATTACTTTTTTTTCCATAACACACTTGTTACATATCAGATGTTCACAAATTACTCACTCCACTGTGGGTCTTCTCAAGGCTTGTAATGGGGTGAATCATTTGAAGGCAGTTTGTATATTTCGGACCAACCTCACTGGTTTCTGAGAGCCCGCATTCAGTCGCCCTGTGGTATGTGATTTGATAATTATATACCTGGGGTGCCAAGATCATGTTTATTGCCTGTGTGTGTACTCACCTATTCACCTATTTGTGCCTGAGGGATCTAGCATTGGTTCTTGGATCCCGCCTTACTAACCAATCTATTTTTCTCTATTATGTCTACTACATATATTTCTCTTTAACATGCGCGTGCGCACACACGCATCCCCAGGAAGCAGTCTGTAGTAGTAGACATCCATCTGTCTCGGGAGACTATAGAGTTGCGCTCTGGTTGTCGCTCTGCAGTAGCCTCACCAGAGCACAAAGCCAGGGTAGGTTGATACTGGGGAGAAGCTGTCACCCATGTAGCAGGTTCCCCCTGTCCACGTCGCCGAAAGTCTCCAATGGAAAGGCAAACGCCAATACGATTGGCATTTGGAGTTGCCAAACTCCCAGGTACCTATTTACCGCTATGTGAACAGCGGCACCAAGGAGAAGGAAACTCTGCCCATTTGTTTCCGCCTCGGCCCGGAAACGAACCCGGACCCTGAGGACTACGACTCCCGAGCGCTGTCCACTCAGCTGCGAAGCCTCCTCCGAGGATATGCGCGCGCGACCCTTGATATCGCTCCTAATGAGTCAAGTCGACAAACATTCAGAAAGAGAGAAAGAGAGAGAGATATCAGAAAGAGAGAAAGAGAGAGAGATATCAGAAAGAGAGAAAGAGAGAGAGATATCAGAAAGAGAGAAAGAGCGAGAGATATGTAAATAACTGGATAAATAAATAACATAAAAACCGGAATAATATCGACATATTTTCCAATTGTAAGCAACAAAGCCAGCACCCTGACAGTTGTACCACACCGACCATCCTCCTGTTAAGACAGTACATGTGTAACTATGTGCATCTTCGCACATATGATGACGGAATGGACAATAAGACAGTAGAATTTGGTACTATTCACGTTATAGAGTCCGGTAAAAAAAAAAATAAAGCTAAAAAAACGAAAATATTCCAAGGACTAGTATAGTACATATATGTACTTTATTAGGCCTCAGATAGCGTGTATTAGCCTTAGGATGGTTTGGTTAGGGTTTATTAGAACCATAAATATAAAACCTTTTCCGGTTTGTCCAAATTCAGTAATACCAAGTTCTACCTTCCAACAGCCCATTAGGTCAAACATCTGTACCACTGTTTCAGTATTTGATTAGGTTAAGATATTACCCATTGTGACGTATTATAAATACACACGAGTATTAGATGAGGGTACCAAGCGAGCCCGGGTAGACCCGTTAATTCCTAATTCGCATCGTACTGTAGTCATATGATTAGTTCTGACCCGACCCGGCCATGTTGGGCACGTACCCAATAGAAATTACTGGGAATAATTTGGTGAGGTTGGCCTCAAGCATCAGGCCTCTAACCTCGAACAGATCAGTGTCATTGATAAATATGATTGTATTAATACACACTATAACAACGTTCCTCGCCCAAAGTGTAGGTAAATGAATACTGGACTGGTCTCTACTGTGGTGCAATTACACTGCACTGTGGTTCAGTGCAATTACACTGCACTGTGGTTCAGTGCAATTACACTGCACTGTGGTTCAGTGCAATTACACTGCATCTTATACATATCATCTCTCAAAGTCTGTATACACCGAGATGAATACCTCGCTTCTCAAGTATATACACACACTAGCAGTTTACTCTAGCTGTAGACCACGTTCAGGATGAGAGAGAGCATCATCTACGGGCTCACCATAGCCCGTGCTACTTGGGACTTTTTGTCCCAGGTAGCGAATCTTTAACACCAACAACATCAGGATGAGAGTATACTCGGTGACTGGTCAGTAAACTGTTGTGGTGGCCTTAACAACCCTCGTTTAGCTAATAGGCCTTCAGCCCAGCATCATACTAAACAATCATCCTCGTTTATACTTGAAGATTATCTATAGATATTCCTCGTTATACATATTGCTAATTCAACATTGTATTAGTTAACATTGTACTGGTCTTTCTGCGAATGTGTTATCTTTACAGTCATATTCTAAGATAACACTTAAGCTTAATTTTGGTATGTCGTGACTTCTCGTAAGACACCAGCCAGGTGTGTGGTGGAACACCACCCCAGGTGTCTGCTACAACACCACCCCAGGTGTCTGCTACAACACCACCCCAGGTGTCTGCTACAACACCACCCAGGTGTCTGCTACAACACCACCCCAGGTGTCTGCTGCAACACCACCCCAGGTGTCTGCTGCAACACCACCCCAGGTGTCTGCTACAACACCACCCCAGGTGTCTGCTGCAACACCACCCCAGGTGTCTGCTGCAACACCACCCCAGGTGTCTGCTGCAACACCACCCCAGGTGTCTGCTGCAACACCACCCCAGGTGTCTGCTGCAACACCACCCCAGGTGTCTGCTGCAACACCACCCCAGGTGTCTGCTGCAACACCACCCCAGGTGTCTGCTGCAACACCACCCCAGGTGTCTGCTGCAACACCACCCCAGGTGTCTGCTGCAACACCACCCCAGGTGTCTGCTACAACACCACCCAGGTGTCTGCTGCAACACCACCCAGGTGTCTGCTGCAACACCACCCCAGGTGTCTGCTGCAACACCACCCCAGGTGTCTGCTGCAACACCACCCCAGGTGTCTGCTGCAACACCACCCAGGTGTCTGCTGCAACACCACCCCAGGTGTCTGCTGCAACACCACCCAGGTGTCTGCTGCAACACCACCCAGGTGTCTGCTGCAACACCACCCAGGTGTCTGCTGCAACACCACCCCAGGTGTCTGCTGCAACACCACCCCAGGTGTCTGCTGCAACACCACCCCAGGTGTCTGCTGCAACACCACCCCAGGTGTCTGCTGCAACACCACCCCAGGTGTCTGCTGCAACACCACCCCAGGTGTCTGCTGCAACACCACCCCAGGTGTCTGCTGCAACACCACCCCAGGTGTCTGCTGCAACACCACCCCAGGTGTCTGCTGCAACACCACCCAGGTGTCTGCTGCAACACCACCCCAGGTGTCTGCTGCAACACCACCCAGGTGTCTGCTGCAACACCACCCCAGGTGTCTGCTGCAACACCACCCAGGTGTCTGCTGCAACACCACCCCAGGTGTCTGCTGCAACACCACCCAGGTGTCTGCTGCAACACCACCCCAGGTGTCTGCTGCATCACGAGACACCAATTCTACACCTTGAGTCACTACACAGGTTGAAAACAGATACAATCCTCATTAAGATTAGATTATAAAGCAGGATAGTACAGACTGTTGTCTTAATTTAAATTAATCTGCCACTCCGTAACAAATCCAACCTCCTAACCTAACCAGACACGCACGAACCCAAACAGCCCACCTAACCTATCGAACAGAAAACGCAAGATGTTTGTGAGCAGTCACTTTTCACAGTATTGAGTGAACGGGTTGTGTAGTGAAGGAGACCACAGCCACACACACACACACACACACACACACACACACACACACACACACACACACACACACACACACACACACACTTGTGAGGGTGTGAGCGGGTATAGCGGAGCTGGCCAAGTCCATACATACAACTTTAAGGACAAGGGCGGAGACGGTAAGTCACTAGGGCGCTGTGAATCGCAGTCTCGTCTGAACCACCCTTCGAAAGGTGGGGCAATGGAGCTGAAGATCGACCTTACAGGCACACCCAAGCACGGTCGAGAAATATGTGGTGGTCCAAGTGCAAATACTGGAATCCAGTAGGCACAAATGGATGGATATGTATAAATGTATTCATCCATTTGTGCCAACTGGATTACAGTATTTGCACTGTATGCATATGCACTGTTGATAGAGCAAAATAGGTCTGGAATCAGTACAATAGACAACCGACGGTTAGAAAGGCGGGGTCCAAGAGCTAACAGCTCGATCCTGCAAGCACAAATAGTACATATATAGTCACACACACACACACACACACACACACACACACACTCACAGAAGACTCACACTCACAGAACAGAAGAGTAACTCTTCTAAAACTCTTCTAAAGTAAAACAGAACTCACAGAAGAGTAAGGGGGGACATGATCACAACCTACAAAATCCTCAGGGGAATCGACCGGGTAAACAAGGATGAACTTTTCAACACTGGTGGGACGCGAACAAGGGGACACAGGTGGAAGCTGAGTACCCAAATGAGCCACAGAGACGTTAGAAAGAACTTTTTCAGTGTCAGAGTAGTTAGCAAATGGAATGCATTAGGAAATGATGTGGTGGAGGCTGACTCCATTCACAGTTTCAAATGTAGATATGATAGAGCCCAATAGGCTCAGGAATCTGTACACCAGTTGATTGACGGTTGAGAGGCGGGACCAAAGAGCCAGAGCTCAACCCCCGCAAGCACAATTAGGTGAGTACACTAACACACACACACACACACACACACACACACACACACACACACACACACACACACACACACACACAGGAAAAGGACAGGGAAATGGGACAGGAGTCATTGCTGTAAACAACCGATGCTCGAAAGGCGGGATCCAAGAGTCAATGCTCGATCCTGCAAGCACATATAGGTGAGTACATATAGGTGAGTACACACACACACACACACTAACACACTAACACAAAGGGAGGAAGAACGTAGAGGGAAGAATATCCAGGAAATGATGGATCAAATCCAACTGAGATGCAAGGAGTCAGAAGGAGAGAGTCAGACCAACAATAAGGAAAGGGAATAAGAGAACACAATAATATCCCAGGGTTCACTAGACACTCTCAAGAAACTCCAAGTCCCAATCTCTATGTGTGTGTTAGTCGCTTTACAAGAATGTAAAAACATCACTGCTATGTACTCTCATAATTCCAATGTACATTCCTATATTATATATATATATATATATATATATATATATATATATATATATATATATATATATATATATATATATATATATATATATATATATACACATATATATATATAGAAAAGCAGGAGGGATTGGTGGGGAACTCAAAGGTTAGAACAAACCCGTAATAGATGCACAAGACTTAGGAACAAATACATTAATATAAGAAGAGCATTTGCAAAGAAACTTGGGCAATTATATTACTGCCAAAGCAAAGAAACAATGAAAACTATTATATAACTCACTTAAATAGGAAAATGGCAAGAAATGACCAAGTAACTGGATTATGAAAAGAGAAGAGGTGAACGTTCACGAAAGTTGCAGGCAAGTTTCCATGGAGTGATCATGATCCCACAACAGATCCCAGCACTAAAGCAACAGATCCCACGACTATAGCAACAGATCCCAACACTATAGCAACAGATGCCAACACTATAACAACAGATCCCAACACTATAACAACAGATCCCAACACTATAACAACAGATCCCAACACTATAACAACAGATCCCAACACTATAACAACAGATCCCAACACTATAACAACAGATCCCAACACTATAACAACAGATGCCAACACTATAACAACAGATGCCAGCACTATAACAACAGATGCCAACACTATAGCAACAGATCCCAACACTATAACAACAGATCCCAACACTATAACAACAGATCCCAACACTATAACAACAGATCCCAACACTATAACAACAGATCCCAACACTATAACAACAGATCCCAACACTATAACAACAGATGCCAACACTATAACAACAGATCCCAACACTATAACAACAGATGCCAACACTATAACAACAGATGCCAACACTATAACAACAGATCCCAACACTATAACAACAGATGCCAACACTATAACAACAGATGCCAACACTATAGCAACAGATCCCAACACTATAACAACAGATCCCAACACTATAACAACAGATCCCAACACTATAACAACAGATCCCAGCACTATAACAACAGATCCCAACACTATAACAACAGATCCCAACACTATAACAACAGATGCCAGCACCATAAGAACAAGCAACCCCTAGATGGGAGACTGACAAATATTGACGTAACAACAGAGGAAGGAATGAGACAACTAGCATCACTAGATGCAACTAAAGCTTTTGAACCAGACAATATATCACCATAGATGTTTTACAAATAAATCAGGCACAGATCTTCAACATACCTTATAGCATGGATCTTTAATGATTCAGCTGCCAAAGGGAGATTTGCCCAGCTGCTGGAAGATGGCAAATATGGTACGGATTTACGAGAAAGGAGATTGAGGAGGCACTTAACTACAGGCCAGTATCACTGACAAGCATCCCCTGCAAAGTCCTCGAAAGACTAATGAGAATAAGACAAGTTAAACACTTAAGAGTTAGGTATGTAAGCAGACATCAACCTGTCCATATGAAAAGGGAAATCATGGCTAACGAACCTACTGGAAGGCGATGATAAAAGGAAAATAATGCAGGACAGGTGAAGTTTGGGCAGATTGCTAAGGTCTTGACTCCCAAAAAGCCTTTGATATACTGCACCGTCCAAGTGATTACTACACAAAGTTGAGAGGCAGGCGGGAGTAAGTGGAAGAACACTGACATGGGTGAGGGAATACCTAGCAGACAAGAGCCAGTGAGTCATTGTGAGGTGCGAGAAGTCGGAAGGGCACAGAGTAACACGCCACAGAGAAATTAGAAAGAACGTTTCCAGTGATAGAGTAGTTAATAAACGGAATGCATTAGGATGTGGTGGAGGCAGACTCCATACACAGTTTCCAAAGTGGATAAGCTCAGGAACCTGTACACCAGTAGAGTGAGAGGCGGGAGCAAAGAGCCGAAGCTCAACCCCCCCGGAAGGACAATCAGGTGGGTACAAGTAGGCGAGTACCCCCCACACACACCACCTCTGTTACCCTCTACACTCCCCCTGTGTTTAGCCATCAGGAGAGGGGACCATATGGGCAACGGGGCGTGCGGGTGATTGCTCACTATATGATAGACAACTTCATCACCAGCACCGGCCAGAGGGGCAGGGAGGGGAGATGGCACAGAGAGAGAGAGAGAGAGAGAGAGAGAGAGAGAGAGAGAGAGAGAGAGAGAGAGAGAGAGAGAGAGAGAGAGAGAGAGAGAGAGAGAGACAGAGGGGAACGCCGATGGGGAGAAGAGG